>NC_063189.1:46610281-46705448 GCF_017589495.1 Alosa alosa | reverse complement strand
TGTGCTTAATTATGTGGAGCTGCCAAGTTGCAGTGGCAAAGTCATTAGAGTCCTGGGAAAAGCAAGCACCCATAGCTGTGTACTGCAGCATTCTTTGCAGGAAATAAATAGTATGACAACGTTCATAACTGCTGCCTGCTGCTCCTCTATTTGAAAGCGGGACAAAAAAGGGGGTGGCACATTTGTGGTGGTGGATATTTTAGAAATATCTCAAATAAAAAACACAGTAGTGCTAAGGCAGGTCCTGCTGTCTGGTAAAGTCTGGCATTGCATTGCATTGTCCTCATTCTGTCTGCGTAATGCCTTCTATCCTGTGCAGATACTGGAGATATAATGAGGAATTGAGGACCATGGATCCTGGCTACCCCAAACCCATTACTGTTTGGAAGGGTATCCCAGAATCCCCACAGGGCGCCTTTGTGGACAAAGCAAATGGTAGGACCATGATAATGTGACACAATCTAGATTAGTTTATACAGCAAGTACAGCAATTTAGGAACTTAAGCATATCAAATATAGCTTCATATGATTTCTCAGTATTTTGATGTCAGCATCTCTCATTCTGACTCTACTGTATCTGCAGGATTTACGTATTTCTATAAGGGGAAGGAGTATTGGAAGTTCAACAACGAGAGGCTACGAGTAGAGCCGGGCTATCCACGCTCCATCCTGCGCGACTTCATGGGCTGCGACCACATCCCCATCGACCCAGACACGGACTGGGCGCCGCCGCAGCAGGAGGAGCACCAGTACGACCCCGAGGACATGGACGTCATCATCAAGCTAGAGAGCGCGGCCGGCGGCACTGAGAAAGCGGTGGCCATCGCCATCCCCTGCATCCTGGCGCTGTGTATGATGGTCCTCCTCTACACCGTGTTCCGTTTCAAGAGGAAGGACACCCAGCGCCACATACTGTACTGCAAGCGCTCTATGCAGGAGTGGGTGTGAGAGTGGGACGGCTGCACCACGCGGAGGAGCAGAGTTGTCCATCCAAGTGCCCCCACACACACACACACACACACACACACACACACTCCCCACACACACACACAGTCTCACCCGCCCAATGTCCGTCCCCCAATCCCCCTACCCCAGGTTAAGACCACCTAGCTGCTCTTGCTGATTGGGTGTTTAGCAGCTGGCAGAGTAGTCTTGCCATGGAATCTTTGGGTTTAGGCTAGGTCAGGTCATTTGGTGTGAAGACCAGGCCGTGCTGGTTGACTGTGGACAGGAATGGGATTCCGTCTTTTGGGATGAAGGTGTTGGCTCTTCCTTCCAAATACGAGGAAAAGACCTGAGTGTGCAAAGCCATGTTGGACCTACGGCTTTCTTCAAAATGAAACGACTACACTGACAATAAAGAGCTGAAGACAGGACTTCTCTCTCTTCTGTACACTGTAGGTACATCATTTTGAGTGTGGGCTTGAGTGTCCCTCTAAAAACTGTGGATGCAGACTGACAACTGAACCAAATATGACCTTACTTTCCAAAGAGGATTGCTTTCGTTTTATGTTTCTCTCATCGATGCTTATTATCGTCTCATTTTATTGTATTTTTTTGTTTATCTTTGCTCTTGCCTGAGGTAGTAACTGAGAGCTGGAGATTGTAGACTGTTGAAGGAGTCTGTCAAAAACAGGTCCAAACTCTACCTGCAATATTTTTTGAATGCCTTAAATTCACAAATTACTTTATTCTGTGTATATCTCTAAGTGTATTTATGTAGATTGACATTTTGTGTCACAGTGTGTATATACAGTATGCAGTGTGTGTGTGTGTGTGTGTGTGTGTGTGTGTGTGTGTGTGTGTGTGTGTGTGTGTGTGTGTGTGTGTGTGTGCGCGTGCGCGCGCATGCTCCACAAGGTGAGCTATTCAGATGGAAGATTTTACTGTATAGGTTACCTCACCTCTGACTTGCTGTTCCTCGGAGCAGTCCAGTGGTTTAGGGTGTTAATTAGCACACTACAAGTGCATAAGGATCAGCCAGGTAATCAGTGATCAGTAGAATCGTAAGCACCAACACCTTTAGCCTTGTTGCCATCTGGAGGAAAGATAAAAGGCTTTCATTCTCTAGTGACTCATGATGTTTATTGTTCAGTCTCTTAATGCAGAAATATGATGGAGAAGTTATTCATCATGGATACAATGCACTTGTATAGTGCTATGATACATATACAAACAGACAAATCCCAGTAATTATGCATGAAGTCAGATTTCAATTGTTTCATGCCTCATAATAATTTCATGACGAGTTGATAATTCATAACTTGCTTTGTCTCGAAAGCAAAGCTGACATAATGGGTGTAGTGAAGAATAGTACAAATGACTGTTATAGAAAATACTGGACAGAAAAAAAACATTCCTCATGGTTTGTGTTTAAATGTGAATAGAAAGAAATATTATATTATAAAAATCAACTTCTCCAGGTAGAACATACTTTTTAACGTGGGAGCAGAATGATATGCACTGGTCAGTTGCCTTCCTTTATAAAAAATCATTTAGCATTTGATATGTTTTAGAAAATCAAACTAACCGATTCATATCAGTTTTTTTTTGTAACTCTGCATTATAAGACTAAATAGAAATAGCAATCCTCTAACATGATCATGTGCGGTGTACTTAGAATCCAGACGTCTCTTGGTCACACACCCAAATGAATGTGTGAATTTCATTTTGTGTGTGATGTTTACTTATGTTTTTTGAACGTGAGGAACCTACTCCATTTTGCCTTGCAACTCAGTGAGTACTGTACATGTATATTTGAACATGTTGTAAATATTTCATGTAGTGTAGACTTGATATGAATAGGTGTGTGGCAGGCTGTCAGTGGAGTATGAGAGAAGTCTTCTGCCATACAGACGACCTATTCAACATCACTGTTGACATGTGGCATTGCAGACATAATCCACAAAACTTGCTGATGCCCTTTATGGATGTTGTCATCATTTGATTCTGATTTTTATTTATTAGACTTAGTGAAGGATGTTTAATGAGCCAAAATAGTTCAATAAATGTCAGATGTTAATATAAAATAGTGTTTTAATGGTCATTGACCATAATGAGTCATTATTCAACGTTTCATATAGCCTACAAAAGCAAACAATGTTGTCGCTTTTAAGCAATTGGAGACCTAACATGCTATTGCTGTCCTCAGAAAATCGCAGGTCGCATTTGAAGTATGATTTGCATGATTCAGAAATGGGCTCATGCTGTCAGGGTTGTTACTGGTAATTTCCATGCCATTAAAGATTGAAATGATGGTGCTATTAATACAGCAGTCAACAGGATGGCATGTGGATTGTCAGCGTAGCAAACAGATGATGTGAAAGCCTGACAGGCACAGGATTGAAGGCAGCCATTACTCTACCAGAGTCGTCTTCCCAAACAAAACATCCATGAATTTCCCACAGTATTTCAAATAAACATGGGTCTAGGGTGTCTCAAGAAGATCCTTGTACACAATATCACAGGGAAGAGGGTAACACAAGGCCTAGGCTACCTTAAAACATTTCACATTACAGTAAATGTGTTATATGTTTGTTATGTATAGGCCTCTTTTGTTTTTGCCATTCTTCATCAGGAAAGTTGCATTTTACTTACTTGTTTAAACCAAGAGTAAATCACAGCCGGCTACTACAGTAGGTTGCTGCTGCATGCTTTCCACCTAAACACCATAAATTCCACAGCCTCAAATAAATTATCGCATTTTTGCTATCTTTTTAATGGGATGGCAAATGGCAACTTTCACAAACAAGCACTCATCAAAGATGACTGATAGCATTTTGTCTTCCACAAATTGGCATTCATGCACCAACTATCAGCCAGGAGCCAATGGATGTGGATAAATGTGAAATATGAGATGTAAGAACAAGGAGTTTTCTGGATCCCATTGTGTCCCATGAAAAAGCAAACACAACATGCCACAGAAATGTAACATCAACAAATCACTGAAGTGTAATGACTTGCTGATCATTTGGTGTCATTGCTGCCCATAATTGGAGGCATGGGAGACTGCTCTGGGGCACGTTTCCCAAAACTAAGTTAGCAACTTTGTTGGTTGCAACGCAATTTGCTAACCTGTTCCCAGGTTAGCAACTATGGTTTTGGGAAACGCACCCCTGTATGGCAGTTCAGTAACTGATACTTATGTAGGCCTTGATATCTTTATTTTTATGATATCATACTTTTTCTACCATGCCACTGCAAACAACTAAAGTGCAAGATGGAAATTACACCATGGAACAGATCTGGCCCTGGTCTGGCATAGATTCGGTGGAACATCAGACCAGCATTCCTAACATCAATCAACAGACTACCAGTGAAGAAGACAAGGAGAGGAGGCATGCAAGCAGAAAGATATCTGTGAGAGCTTGTAATATAGGCAACGTTTGCAAAGAGTTATCTGTTTAACACTCTGTCTGCATCAACCATATTTTAAGAACAATGTTGTTTCACCGTTGTTGAAAAGGACGGACGTCATCAAACCTCATCCCACAATTCAATGCGAAACTACAGACGGAGCACTCACGGTATAGCACGGCACGGTAACCTAGTCTGTGTGTAGCTGCCTGAAGATTCGTGCAGATGAAATAGGCTATGCATGCGGCGATCTTTGTGGCAAGTGTACTTTAATGTACAGTAACAATGTAATGTTAGTTGTAATTAATTCTAACTACTCCGTTTCCACTTCGGCTAACCTTGCCCAACGTAACGTTACCTTAGCATAGCAAGGTTGACTACCGTGACAGGCATGGTACCATGCTAACGTTATTATTACAGTCAGTAAAGTTACAGTTATGCTGTTATCGTTACCTTTTACAAGTTAGCCATGATGTCAGAAACCAAGAAATGTAGAAAACGAGTTTGCACTTTTCTTTTAGGTGTATGACCACTAAGTGAGGTTCAGTCATTTAGCTAGCCTATGGTTGAGTTCGTTCGTGGTTTTGCACGTGGCAGATAAAAATGCATTGAGATCCCTCCAAAAGGCTAACTAGCTTAACCTGACTCGAGCTAGGCGGAACGAAATTCATCTGGCGAGAGTCAGAAATATCAAAATATGATTAATTAATTATATAAAATATGATCCCCCAGGGTGATAAGACTGTAAAATTATATTTTCAAAATGGCACATCAAGCTGTACATTGTTACCTCACAGGTTGCACGTGTCACCATTCAATGTAACTATTGTTATTACACATTTCTACAGTATTTGTCCCGCCTGTGATGTTTACGAAAATGTCTATTTCTTTGTAGCTACTTGCATCACGTTACTGGGGAGTGACCTTACCAGCAACATCTGATCAGCCCTCTTTGATCTCAAATGCGTGTCTGGTAAGCGCTTGCTAGTTACATACGTTGCATATCTGGTCTTTTACACGTTTGACCTGATGGATGACAAAGATGATCATATTCTTGAACTCTCTCCCTGAGCATGTGATGTAAATAAGAATCCTGAGTGCATCCATTCCTTTTAAAAACGACTTGAATTTTGCGCTGTACTGCTTTAGAAGGACATTTGAATAAAGGGGTGGGATTTAAATACTGACCAGATCATATGGGTTTCTATTCCAGATTTTAATATAGTGCAACAAACCAGCATGAAGTTCATGCATCACGTTACTGGGGAGTGGTTTTACTTGCTACATGTCATCGACCCTCTTTGATCTCAAATAAGTGTCTGGTAAGCTTGCTAGCTACATATCTGGTCTTTTTCATGTTTGACCTGATGGATGACAATGATGATCATATTCTTGAACTCTCTCCCTGAGCATGTGATGTAAATAAGAATCCTGAGTGCATCCATTTCTTTTAAAAGTGACTTGAATTTTGCTCTAGTGCTTTAGAAGGACGTTTGAATAAATGGGTGGGATTTAAATACTGACCAGATCATATGGGTTTCTATTCCAGATTTTGATATAGTGCAACAAACATGCAAGTTCATGCATCACGTTACTGGGGAGTGGTTTTACCTGCTACATCTCATCGACCCTCTGATCTCAAATACGTGTCTGGTAAGCTTGCTAGCTACATATCTGGGGCGTCATGTACAAAGACTTGCGTGGATTTCATACTAAAACATTGCGTACGTGCAAACCTGAAAAGTAGCGTACGCACAAAAAAATCCTGATGTATGAAACTGTGCGTACGCAGCATTCCACACAGCTTTTTTTTTTTTTTCTTTTTTTTTTTTTTTTAAGTAAGGCCACTCGAGAGCGCAGACCTCCGCGAAGACAAAACGGCCTATCCCGCAATATTAATAACAATGAAAACTCATTTGTGGATCCATTCACTTGAACCTGCTCCAAAGTTTAATAATTGAAATCATCAAATTAATAAAAAAAAGTTTATCTCCAGCAAGAAATCGACTTTATCATCTAAGGTAGAAGTGTTTATCCGAGGTAGAAGTGTTTAAATGGCAAGAATCTTACGACTTTATCATCTAATTAATAACAAAAAAAAAAAAACAGTAGTGGCAGAGTGTAGCAGTGGCTAGCTATAGGGTCAGAGACCGTGGCAGAATTATTGGTCAGTCTGCAAGTAGGTGACGGGGTTCGCATAACTGGGTTTGATGCATTTGAACCATTACAACACAACTGCATTAATTAAAAAAACATTAAATCAATCGTGTCCAAGTGGGCTACCACGCATCGTGCACTCGAGGTGGAATAAACAAAAGTTGATCTAGGCCACATCGCCACAACATTACGATTTCTGGATCATATCCCTATATTTGCACACAAGTGTGATAACAATAATGAGAATGCTTACTCGAGGAAAGTCAAAGTATCCTATGCAGTCACTAAGGGAAATAGCTTATATTCGCGCTTATTAGTCAGCCTATCTATTCTATCTATATGTGTAGGCTATAGGTTTCACATTCCCCTTTAATTCGTATCCTCTAATAAGACTACAGTTGTCATTACAGATAGGTTGTTGCATAACTTAGTAGAATTTGAGCATGTTGAATGTCCATTTATATAGAAACATAGGCCTTCTTTCGAAGTGTTATAATTTTTAATAACCCACGTTTCACAATATACTGTGCAAATAAAGGCCTAGACTCGCGATCAGTGTTGTTGCGCTGCATTACCTCTAAGTGTCGCCAACTGACGATACACATTGGAAATGTGCGTACACCAGACATGAAGTTTGCATGGAGGACTGCGCATTCTCACGTTCAAGTCAGTCTTCGTACATCCGGAAGTGAGTGTGAGAAGTGGCGTACGCAGCATTTTTGTGCGTACGCAAGCTTTGTACATGAGGCCCCTGGTCTTTTTCATGTTTGACCTGATGGATGACAATGATGATCCTATTCTTGAACTCTCTCCCTGAGCATGTGATGTAAATAAGAATCCTGAGTGCATCCATTCCTTTTAAAAACGACTTGAATTTTGCGCTGTACTGCTTTAGAAGGACATTTGAATAAAGGGGTGGGATTTAAATACTGACCAGATCATATGGGTTTCTATTCCAGATTTTAATATAGTGCAACAAACCAGCATGAAGTTCATGCATCACGTTACTGGGGAGTGGTTTTACTTGCTACATGTCATCGACCCTCTTTGATCTCAAATACGTGTCTGGTAAGCTTGCTAGCTACATATCTGGTCTTTTTCATGTTTGACCTGATGGATGACAATGATGATCCTATTCTTGAACTCTCTCCCTGAGCATGTGATGTAAATAAGAATCCTGAGTGCATCCATTCCTTTTAAAAACGACTTGAATTTTGCGCTGTACTGCTTTAGAAGGACATTTGAATAAAGGGGTGGGATTTAAATACTGACCAGATCATATGGGTTTCTATTCCAGATTTTAATATAGTGCAACAAACCAGCATGAAGTTCATGCATCACGTTACTGGGGAGTGGTTTTACTTGCTACATATCATCGACCCTCTTTGATCTCAAATACGTGTCTGGTAAGCTTGCTAGCTACATATCTGGTCTTTTTCATGTTTGACCTGATGGATGACAATGATGATCCTATTCTTGAACTCTCTCCCTGAGCATGTGATGTAAATAAGAATCCTGAGTGCATCCATTTCTTTTAAAAGTGACTTAAATTTTGCTCTGCAGTGCTTCAGAAGGATTTGTGGAATTGACCAGATCATTTGGGTTTCTATTCCAGATTTTGGTGCAATAAGCCAGCATGGAGTTCAAAACCCGATTTACTCATTTGAAGTAACTGGGTGAAATCTCAGCCCGTTTTGGTGAGTCCAAGACCAGCCAATTTAAATGTATAATGTTCCTCAATTTATATGAACAATTTTCTAATAATGTGGGAGTGTGACTGATGTATTGGCAGTTTTTGGATTCCTATCTTAGGACATTTGAGGAAAACAACATGCCATCATGTCTGTTTTGATTCTCAGCATGATGTCCTTTCTGTCTGTCTGCAGGCACAGTCACCAATGTCCGTGCCAAAGAAGTAGTAGAACATGGCGTGGAAGGACTATGAAAGGTACCGATGTGTCCCAACACTGTGGGTTTAGATGGACAGTTTTTTTTTTTTGTCATTCTGATTAAACTATTCCGATTGAAATATTTGTGCTATCTGTTTACATGGTGTACATTCTATTTTGATCAGGTGCTTACAGACGCTCTAGAATCTTTGATCGGAATAGCCATTGTTCCTTTTCTTTACCTTGAGAAGATAAGGCCCATTCACACCAAAAACGATAATGATGACTATAAATAAATATCGTTCTTGTTAATAGGAATGACGACGTTCACACAAACGATAACGATATGAAGAACGATATCATTGGGTATCACTTTCAGAACGATTTTCAGAACGATAAAAAGCTAATCGCCAATCAGAACCCATCAAATTTTAACCGTCACATTCATTAACACAAGGAGAGACTTTGTTTATCATTGTTCAGTGTGAACGCTTTTATCGTAATGGTCATCTCGATGGTATGGTATGGTATGGTATGGTCATCTCGATGCAGTGTTTCTTATTCATTAACTTATGTAATTTCTGTGGCCCCGTACTCAGTTGTTCCAACTACTACAATGGTGTAACAGGACTGGCTGCGATCCCCTAAATGGATAACAGGTGAGCTTAGACAGTTATCTTTATTTCTTGACATTTCTTTTTGTCAAGAAAAATTATTATGATGATACTCTTTTTGAACTCTCTCTCTGAGCTGCTGATGTTGACAAGAAATCTGACATCATTCTTGTTTTTGTTCTTTTATTTTTTATGACCTTTTTTGACTGCCCTGGAAAGATTTTTGTCTGCTTAATGTGTACTGCTTTTACTTGTTACAGGTCAAAAGATGATTTAAGTATGAAAGGGCTTCTACACTGCAAAGGCATCTGCAAGAAGACTTCAATTATACAGTTGTCAATAAATTGTTGTGCTCTATGATGGTCCTCTTTGTGTTAGTTGATCTGTACAACAGTTGAACATTCTGAATTGATTGGCGTTTGGCTTAAAACATTTAACACACTGTAACTAACTGTAAACGACTTTGAAATCAAGGCACATTTCATGAAATACCAATGCAATATCGAGAGTTCTCTAGAAGATGCATTACATTTTCAAAAAAAATATAATTTATTTACTTCATGAAAGGTATTGTGTTTCTCTATGGCTAATGTAGGATAGTTTTCAGACTTGATTGTTGTCCCTACATCTAGGGAAAAGCCAGCCTTGTGGTAAAGAGCAGCTGGTATCCACTAAGTGGGTTAGCTCTGGCAGATAAAGAATATGAAGGATAAAATGAGAAGTAATTCCACAACGAAGTTTATTAATGCAAGTGTATCATTTTGAACTTTCAATGTTTTGCTTTTCAAACAGCAAAACTAATATGTGGATGAAATATTTGAGAGATAAAGGCCAAAGATTAATACAATTATCAAGAACATGACATTGTAACCTGACCGTGTGCATACATTTGATTAGGCGACAGGAGCATTCACCCAAACAATCCACCAGGTGTCAGTCGTGCAGCATTTCACTCAGCCATATAGACTTCACACAGCCGTCTGGAAATTGGAACGTTTCCAGTGCTGACATCTTCCTACTGCGAGTATGTGCTTTGCAATCATCGTAACAACGGATACATTAAAGGTTAAGGCATAGGCCTACGCATATTAATCTTAAATAAACCACTGTATTTGCTCTAAAATGCAGCAATTCGACATGTTCACATTAAAATCGCTGGTCAAAGTCCACATGAATTGATAGCCTAGACTAATTAAACTACAAAGTGATGACAACACAACTGGGAAACATACAGAAATCTTCTCCAAATGTCCCAGATGTTGTTCCCATGTTTCGGCATGAATGAGGTGAGTATAAGGGCAGCAGAGATGATCAAGTTAGTTTTCATTAGTTGAAGATTTCCCTCTGGCGCCCATGATTATTTGTCCAAACATAAATGTGGTAACATCTGTGTGATAAGTATCATAGCACGCGCACTAGGCAACTTTAGTTCACAGGTCCGCTGCAGTCACCATGATGGTCGCACAGGCTAGCTCAAAACTTTTGACATCTGTGGTATTGGTGTATGTGTGTGTGTGTGTGTTAAAAGGCACAATGTAAAGTGACCTATTAGCACTGTGCAATATGCCTACTCGTGCATTCAACACCTTTTGATATGCAACGTGTCCGGAAGATTCATTTATTTTCTGTTCAGTAGCCTAGGCAGTGCAGACTTCAGGGAAGTCGCTGCACCTGTAGGCTCAGTTGGCCTACATGCTGTGCCACCTAAGCCAATTAGCCCATGTTTGATGGAGTACATGCTCAAACGTATTTTTGCATGTTTGACATTAACGTTTAATGTGACTATTATATGTAGCCTATTTGTTTTGCATGATAGCCTAATTATAGGGCATTGATATAGGGCCTACACAGCATATTGTTTTTGCTCGATGGTGTTTCATGCCCCCAACGTCGAGGCAGGGCTGCCACCGCTGACTTAAAGGCACCTAATCATAAACCTAACCTTATCCATGCTGAACCCTAGTGCTTTTCAGGCAGCGCTGCCTTGAAGACAACGTTAGGGGCATAAAACACCAAGAAACATTGTGCTCAGTCCTCTGCCACTGTTGGACACTTTCCTTTGCGTCTCACCACCGCCACAGTCGAGGTTGGCTGGCGAAATTGGAAGGCGAAGAACAAAGTTAATATACCCTCAGCTGTAAGTATAGGCACATTCTATTGGTGATTTCAAATTGCCTATAGGCTACCTATGTTTTTATTTCTTTCCTGTGCACTTTCAGGCTAATGATAAATTCCGTAAGAATATATGGGCAGAGAATCAGGCAGCTGCCACATATGGGCAGAGAATCAGGCAGCTGCCACAACAAGAAATACTTGGAGGGCAAACGTCGCTTTATCATGGACCTGAATGAGCTGGCCACCCTGGTAAGTGACTGGTCTTATGGTGTTCTATGAACTCTTCCATTTCTTATTGTGAAGGCAAACACTACGTCCCTTTTGACAATGTTGTACACGTGTAGACACCTGAGGAGTATAGCGTTCGACTGGGAGCAATTACATCAAGTGAAGAAGGGAGACGAGGACGGAAGCCCACGTCACGTCTCAGACTGGACTATAGGACACTGGGCTTTGTAACCCCTGTAAAGAATCAGGTACTTCTTAAATTAACCTAATATGGGTAGCGAGAACTTGTGTTGACAAATCTGGTAAGTTTAAGAGGAAGATGATGCACACATTTAATTTCCCACCTACAACCTCCTTTTCTGCTGTGAGCAAATGACCACCTGGAGGATGCTTCTCGACGTCACTACACTTCATTCTAAAACCCAGACTTCTTTCACAGGGGTGGTGTGGGTCTTGGTTTATTTTAGCAACAGGGTCAATTGAAGGTCAGCATTTTAAGAAGACGAGACACCTCATTTCACTGAGTGAACAAAACCTGGTCGACTGTTTCACAACTCAGACATATGGGTGCAATGGAGGATGGATGGGGGAAGCAATGCAGTTTGTTAAAAATAAAGGCATTCATTTGGAGGCAAATTATCCATACGTTGCCCGGGTAAGTACATGTAACTTGAAAACAGTGGACTGATGTACGGGTGGTTATTGTTTTATTGAATTATTAAATGAAGGCTTAATTATAATTGTCTGTCTGTATATAGACTGTGCCCTGGTGCAACAACAACCTAGCCTGAATCCGCCCGTCTACGTACTTCCGCTCAATTTAATTTTGCTTCAGTGTAGTCAAGAGTCTGGTTTATGAGGCTAACAACAACCACCTACAGCTCAACATCTCCAAGACCAAAGAAATGGCTAGATTTTAGGAAGAAAAGGCCTGATCCAGACACAGTTACCATCCCAGGGAAAGAGGTGGAAGTGAACTGGTCCTCAGCAATAGAAACCTTTGAGTACAGCTGGACAATAAGCTGGACTGGTCCATCCACATGGAGGCTCTGTATAAAAAAAAAGGACAAGGCAGATTGTACTTTTAAAGAAGGCTGCATTCTTTTAACATCAGCAAGGCTCTGCTGTGCACATCAAACCGTGGTGGCCAGTGCTCTTTTCTTTGATGTGGTGTGCTGAGGGGAGGATGCTCGAACAGCAGACCAGAACAGAACTAGAAAATGTAATTTTAAGGAAATTACCAGTGCATGAAAATATAAACATACTGTATATTAACATAAAATGCAAAACAAACTTTTATTTGGAAACAGTTGGCAGGAGTCATAGTTTATAACAATTGACAGTTGAAATGGCTGAACAGTTAAATAGTTGAAAAGGGACAGCTATGACCATGCAGGATTATCCAGACCAAACATGACAATTTTGCTACATACTATTCTTATTTATGTACCAGCATGCAAAATTTGAGCCTCCTACATGGTTTAGTTCTTGCGCTGTGGGCTTGTGAACTTTGACAAAAAAAAGAGGCCGACCAAAATCGACACCCCCCTCCCTCTGTAAAACTGGACGTATCTTGGAAAGTATTGATCTTACCTAAGAGTAATTTTACAGTGTGTCTCCTGGGTAACATAGGTACACCTGGTATTTTTTTCAGAATTTTTTGAGACCTAAGTGCATGGGCCCTGGTTCAATTGACGTGGAATGACCCAGATAGTGTAATGGGTGTTGATAGACAGAAAGTTGAATGGATGTTGATGGGCAGATTTTTTAATGGATGTTGATGGATAGTTTAATGTGTGGATGAGTGAATGATTTGAAGAGGATGAATGGATAGAAAGTTGGTTAAAATGTGCCTTATATCCTTGTAGAATGGAGAGACACAGAGAGAGTTGGCCTAGTTGAACAGAAAGCAGTACAGCTGGAAGTTGATACAGGTGCAAATCAAGTTAATTAGCCCATTGTGATGTCATAGTGCCAATGCAAAGTCTATGGGGAAAATAAGCTTGTTTTTTGTTAATCTCAAAAAGAAGAAGAAGACTTTGGATAACAGAACAGTGCATTTTCATGCACTGTAATTAATTAGCTAATCAAGAAGGCTGGTTCCCTTAATTGTATACAAACAGGACACAATCCAGCAGGTGGCAGAGGGTAGAGCGCTCAACACTGCATTCAATTCTGGACAATCACACCCACCCAGTACATGCCCCGGGAGTGTTCGGCACCGCACGGTCACTCGCAGGTTGATCCTACTAAGTTGTAGGACTGAACGCTGCAGGAAGTCTTTCCTACCAGCTGCTATCAGACTGTTTAATGTGCAGTGTCTGTATGTACCATTTATTACAGTGCATGAAAATGCACTGTTCTGTTATCCGAAGTCGTCGTCTTCTTCTTTCTTCTTCTTCTCACCAAATTTCTGCGTCTAATTCAGCTTCAACCGTTTAACGTAGAAACTTCATTCAAACTTTGTAACGTAGGTCTTGAAAAGGACACGTGGGGAATGTATTTTTCACTTTTGTAAGCTTTATACTTTTTGAGATATTAATAAAAAACAAGCTTATTTTTCCCCATAGACTTAACATGGGCTGATGATATCACAATGGGCTAATTAACTTGATTTGCACCTGTATCAACTTCCAGCTGCTCACTACTAGGACCCATCAAAGGGTCAGTTAAACTGATTGCACCTGTATCAACTGCTTTCTGATCAACTAGGCCAACTCTCTCTGTGTCTCTTCATTCTGTAAGGATAAGGCACATTCCATCCAACGTTCTATCCATTTATCCCTTTTCAAACCATTCACTCATCGACCCATTAAACTATCCATCAACATCCATTAAACAATCAGCCTATCAACATCCATTCAACTTTCTGTCTAACAACATCCATTACACTATCTACATTCAACTTTTAAACTATATACTCTGTCTCAGGCTTTAAGCATACAATCTGGCTCTCTTAACACTACAGATTCCTCTGCCCACAACTGTTTCAAAATAAATGTCCCCACTACAATAATTCACTATTAAATAATTTAACTATTTAAGCTACTCAACTATTTAACTGTTCAGCCATTTCAACGGTCAGCCATTACAACTGTTTCCAAATAAAAGTTTGTTTTGTAATTTATGTTAATATACAGTATGTTGCATTTTCATGCACTGGTAATTTCCTCGAAATTACATTTTCTAGTTTTTTATACACAATCTTTTGAACCTTCTATCTTTATTATCCATGTACATTTTGGTGACATTACAGTAAACTAAACTTATTCTGCAATACCTATGCCCTGTATCATTGTCAGTTGGTATGGTCATGCAATGCTGTGTGTGTTGCTTTAATGCAGTGGGCGTAGACTCTGCATGTGTGGGAGTATATGTGTTGTGGTTTTCAGATAATGCGTAGCTTGTCTCTGTCTCTCTCTCTCTCTCTATATATATATATATATATATATATATATATATATATATATATATATATATATATATATATATATATAGCGGCAACAATGTCAACATGATTAAGGCCCAGTTGGCACCAAAATCGAGAACCATGTAAGGGTGCGTGGTGACGAAGATGCTTTGGCTGATACACTGAGAGCAGTTGGGCCAATCACTGTTGGAGTGGATTCTGGGAAATCTAGCTACCACTTCTACCGATCATTTGATTATGTACCAGTCAGTGACCGTAGGCCGTGTATCAGAAGATGGTAATACACTATCCCTTTATTAGGTATATGATGAGCCATCCTTCAGCACCAAGTATGTAAACCACACAGTTCTATTGGTGGGCTATGGGTTTGAGAAAGGAGTTCTATACTGGATCATAAAGAACAGGTTGGATTGAATATTGGCTGGATTTGAGAGAATAATTTGTATGACTACTTGAAAGATTTCTTATTTTCAGGCCTATATCAAATCTTGTTTTTGTTTTTCCTTTTTTGCTCTAGCTGGGGCACTGGCTGGGGAGAGATTGGCTACATGAGAATGGTCAGAGATGGGAGAAACCTCTGTGGCATTGCCAACTGAGTGTATCCAGTTATGTGAACCCAGCTCACAGGGATTCAGTTAGTGACTTGTCACTACTTATTGCCATCAGAATTATGTTGGAATAAACATCATTGACATATGAACGATGCTTAGGAGCTTTTCTTGTGAATAACAAAGGTGATCTTGCCTGCAGCCATTAAAACCACCGAATGCGAGAATTGGCACTTGGTCACGTTTAACTAAACACACTGGGTAACTTTTTAGAGTCCTGCATGGGACAGTTCCATGCTTCAATGACTCAACTGGTCCATTAAAGGGTCAGAGCAGTAGGGCGGCACAGGCAAAGACTGCATTATCTCTAAGCTTGGGCTACGTCACCATCACAATCAGGGATGTAGTGGTAAAATAAGAGGTGGGTAAACTATGAATTCTGTGATCACAGTGAGGTAGATTGCGCCATGCGGTATTGGATTTTTAAAGATGGCATTCAGTTTGGTGATGGTGGAGGTTATTGTCCAATGTTTATAACAAGCAGTGGTAGGCTATTAAATGGTTCCTAGAGTGTTGATGAGTGTACATACTGTGAATGTGGATAATACAGTGTGATTTCTGAATATTAAAAGTTGCAAAAAAAAAAGTTGGTGCATAAATTATTTTGAGAGGTGGATGAACTCTAATAAGAGGTGAATAAACTTTATTTCTGAAATTTCAGAGGTGGATAAACTGCGTTTACTTATGTTTAGCCTCCACTACATCCCTGATCACAATAACCTTAAGTCCCTACATGAACTACATGTTGCCTTATAATTACCCGTTTACATTTGCTAGTCCATTATCAATACATGGCCCCACTCAGAGTAGCCTATATAATTCTGACTAGTCTAATCTAACGACCTGCGCAGTGGTGTGACCCAATCTTGAACAAGGGAAGTTTTTATGTTTTTATCTGTAAAGGGTGCTTGTCAATTCTATGAAGTGTCTTGTAGTTACCCGTTCTTGCCTTGACACTTGATACGCCGGGGGTGGCTCAAACTGTAGGAGGTGGAGGAGATGAGAGCGCAAGAGTTGAGAAAAGTATGACACAGGGAGGGACGGGACTAGCCGTGAAACGGCAACGGTGAACATGTCAACATCTTTAGTTACCACACCATGGATTTAGCAGAGGACGTCACATCGGATATTTTCTTGAATGTTTTGTAGCCTACTCCGAAATGAAAACTGCGTAGTTCTCGTAAGTCGTCGTAATGTCAGGAATGGCGAAAACGGGAATTCTTTACAGGTTGTTGGCCATCGTCGTCCTATTGGGGAGTGTTGTGAGGACACAGGTGTCAGTTAACGAAATTTCAGGTTTCAGTCTAAGTCCCAAGTACTTCAACTTGGCAACACAGGCACGGATCTCAGCCACCGCTACCTGTGGAGAGGACAAATTAGGAAGACCTAGATCGGATCTTTACTGCAAACTTGTCGGTGGTCCGACTACGGAGCTCTATAGTCATAATATACAGGTAAGAACCTAAATTAGTTTTATTCCCAGTCTATCAAATGTCGCGGAGATTTTGAAATTGAGAGGTTTAACGCGTGGCTTTGATGAGAATGATCTTACAACGTCTTCTGACTGCGCTGGTCACCTGCGCTGGCTGTCCATGACGGTAAAAAATGCTGTAACGCACGGTACCCAAATCGCCATGTGCCCTTAATGGCATTTGGACTATAACATATAGGCTAGACATTAGTTTGCACTGATCTGAAATCACAGCATGTATTTGTCTTTGCCATTGGAACATCACAGGCTATCAAATGTCATAAATTAGTGAAGTGTGGTTCTTCAACTTTGCAGGGCCAGTTCTGTGAACACTGCAACTCCAATAATCCAACTAAGTCTCATCCAATTACCAATGCAATTGATGGAACTGAGACCTGGTGGCAGAGTCCGCCTCTCTCGCGTGGACTGGAATACAACGAAGTAAACGTCACCTTGGACTTGGGACAGGTGAGTGCCCTGGGCAGAGTGTTTGGCTTTAAGTGTACATTTCCGATAGAGGCGTTTTCAGTGTTGATTGGCATGACTGCTCTGGTGTGCATCTGAGAAATCACAGGGGTGTAGCTGCTTGTGATGTTTGTTGTTCCTATTGTGCTTATGCGTTTTTTATGAGCATGTGTGATGACACAATTGTTTGCTGTACCAGGTGGCTATCAGGGCAATATCTCACTAGCATCTTAGGCCCTGATGAGAGTGAGAGGGGTTTTGCTGAAGATGGATAAGGTGCAAATACATCAATCGGACTGTGATGTTTGTTGTTGTTAACGGGTCATTCCACGTCAATTCAAGCAGGGCCCACGCACTTAGGTCTCAAAAAATTCTGAAAAAATTACCAGGTGTACCTATGTTACCCAGGAGACACACTGTAAAATTACTCTTATGTAAGGTCAATACTTTCCAAGATACAGCCAGTTTTACAGGGGGAGGGGGGTGTCGATTTTGTTCGGCCTCTTTTTTTTGTCAAAGTTCACAAGCCCACTGCGCAAGAACTAAACCATGTAGAAGGCTCAAATTGTGCATGCTGGTACATAAATAGTCCAGTATGTAGCAAAATCGTCACGTTTGGTCTGGATAATCCTGCATGGTCATAGCTGTCCCTCAAAGTTGATACAAATTGTATTGGAGTTTTTGGCTGGGCTCTGTTTAAGCCTTCAGAAGACATATTTGTACTCAACATAGGCTCTTGATTTATTTTCCTTACTGAGATAAGTAGAAACACTCTCACAAAAAACAATGAACAGAAAATAAATTCCTTCAGGGTCTGAACAGCAGACTTTACAAGTCTAAAAAATCATTTTGGTTCTCACTTTCAGAGCACCCAAACACCTTGTGGGAATATACAAAGATTTTTAAAATATTTTTTTCTTTATTCTCCATGATCTTTTCTTTTCAAAAACACCAATTTGACTTGTCTTATGCAAATCTTTCGTTTTCACTTTCCACCCTGAACATGGGCAAAATGCACCATTGACATCAATATGTTTTGTATAGAGCTACCACAGGTTACTCTATACAACCACAGGTGGCAGTGTGGTGACTATATATAAAACATATTGATGTCAAAGGGGCATTTTGCCCATGTTCAGGGTGGAAAATAAAAAAGAAAGATTTGCATAAGACAAGACAAATTGGTGTTTTCAAAAAGAAGGGATCATGGAGAATAAAGAAAAACATATGTAAAAAATCTTTGTATATTCCCACAAGGTGTTTGGGTGCTCTGAAAATGAGAACCAAAATGATTTTTCAGACTTGTGAGGTCTGCTGTTCAGACCCTAAAGGGATTTGTTTTCTGTTCATTGCTTTTTGTGAGAGTGTTTCTACTTATCTCAGTAAGGAAAATAAATCAAGAGCCTATGTTGAGTACAAATATGTCTTCTGAAGGCTTAAACAGAGCCCAGCCAAAAACTCCAATAAAATTTGTATCAACTTTGAGGGACAGCTATGACCATGCAGGATTATCCAGACCAAACGTGACGATTTTGCTACATACTATTCCTATTTATGTACCAGCATACAAAATTTGAGCCTCCTACATGGTTTAGTTCTTGCGCTGTGGGCTTGTGAACTTTGACCAAAAAAAGAGGCCGAACAAAATCGACACCCCCCTCCCCCTGTAAAACTGGCTGTATCTTGGAAAGTATTGATCTTACATAAGAGTCATTTTACAGTGTGTCTCCTGGGTAACATAGGTGCACCTGGTAATTTTTTCAGAATTTTTTGAGACCTAAGTGTGTGGGCCCTGGTTGAACTGACGTAGAATGACCCTAACGTTAATGAACATTGTATATCAGTTACTGATTATCTGTCCCACACAGTTGTGGGAAATGTTGGTATATCTGTGTTGTGTATGTGCTTGTATGTTTGGCAGGATTAGGGGCACCCCAACATGGAGTCATGTTTAAAGATGAAATTTGTGTAGTTGCAAGTAAACTCCTACAGACACATATTGATTCATGCACTTAGATGAAAATGGAGTTCTTTCATCATTAACTGACCATGTTTACTGGATAGTTGTTGGTTCTCAGATGGTGTTTGCCCATGGCGAGGTCTCATGCCCCCTCTGGTTGGGGAATATGCATCCATTACAGCCTGCTTTGGTGCACAAAGTTTGGCCCGTTGCCCGTGAAATCTCACCTCACGCTCAATTATGCACTGCGTGTAGAAAAGGGAGGAATTCCGCTGAGGGATTAAGGATCAGAGGAGGGGATGTTAAGATGGTCAGTGGGGGGTCGGGGGACCCTGACCTGCCGCGAGACACGTTTCCTTTTGGATCTTAGCCTGGCACCAAAGTCATTCAACTGACAACCCCCAACCCCCAAACAACCACCACACCACCCCAACTACCCTTCATGTAAGAATTGCCCCTAGCTTGCCTGTCTCTGTATGAGGACTGTGGGGAGTCCTTGTCCATTCACTCGGAGATGGGAAGTGGAGAGGGCGGCTTTTATGAATAGCAGTGGTTCAGCATGGCGTAGGCATTGGATGGGAGGCTCAAGAGACCTCCATACAGAAGACGCGGCATTGCTCCATTTATTTGAGATGGGTGGGGGCAGTACTGGATTAAGAGGTGCGATAAAGGGCAGGACTGAAGTATTCCCCATAATTCCACGCTGCTGGCACAGACCGCACCTATTACTGAGCATGTTAATCCTGAGGACTCAAGCCTGCCTTCCCTGGCTCCTCTACATTTCTGCAGTCACGGTTTGTCCAGATGGATTTAGTACTGACGTATTTCACATTAGTTTGCAATACACTTCTGGTTGGCGGTATGAGGAATACATCTAGATTTTGCAGTCAGCTATAGTTGCTAGTTTAGTAGGAAAACGTGGTCGTCTTTGTTTGGTAATTTTTAATCATCCATGTTATCCCTTTTAGTGTCATCCACATTTCATTTTCAAGTATAATCAAAATCTGTCATTTTCTGAGAACAGTCGTATAAAGTTCAAGACTCCACATCTGAGAACTGAAACATGTGGTTCACTCAGTTCATTATGTTTTTTATTTACCATTTGCGTTGACTGCACTAATTCAAAAACCTCTATTGACTGAAATGCACTGGCGTACTGTGATAAGGCATTAGTGTCGATGCTTGACTTGCTGCTTAATGTGCTTTCTGATATCTATGGGGGCATCCAGGTGTCTGATCTTTGTATTTCCTGTTTGGGAGAATACAGGTGCCTGCTTTTGCCTGTGTTATCTACAGCTCCCAGCAAACATGTTGGATAATGGCATGAATGATCCGGGTTTAGATAATGTGCTAGAAGTTCAATGAGTAAGGCATTTTTTGTCAGCAGACCAAAGGCATTTGATTCAGTGCATCTGAAGCACATGTTTTTAGTATTTCTTTCTCCAATGCATCAGTGAATCTCTCATGGACCCAGCGTGATCTTGCATGTGATTTTTTTTTTTTTTTTATCATGGATCTCTTATTTGACTTCACATTGGTCAGGGTCAATGCTCTGGAAATGTCAAAGAATTCAATGTCTGCAAGACTTGATTCTGTTTATAATGGCACTATAAACTTACATTTGCCTTGAGGCAAATAGCCTGTCAATCATTTGTAATCTATTCACTAAGCCCATCAACATGACCGCTACTGTGTCCCCTTTTTCTTTTGAACCTTGACCTCTGACCAAAGCTTGTTTTAAGGCAGGAGACGATGCTGAACGTTCTCAGTAATGGCTGGCTAGGGAATCTTGGGTTTAAGGGGCCTCCCAAAGACATTAGCCGCAAAGACATTGACTCAGCAGCCGGAGGGCCTAAGCCAGGTTTTTCCAAGGAGAGCAATGGCAATGACAATCCAGGAGACGCCATTCAGAAATCCTGAACAGGTTGGCGACAAACAATGTTCGAGTTTGAAAGAGTTAAAAAAGGATTTCAGGGTTTTTTTCTTTGGGAGTGAGAGGTAGCTCCCTGTGTAAACTGATGCGGAAGATATGTGTTCTATAGATCTATAGTGTGCTACTGGGAGGAGAAACCAGCTCTTTTGTTGGCATTTGTAAAACTACTGCAGGCGACGGCGGCGGCTCGTCCTGGAAAGCAGTGGCCAACTGCACACATGCCATGGCATGTGGCATTGTTCTGGGCAGTGTATTTTAGGAGCTCTGAGATCATGCTGCTTATCTCCAGCGTGTGTGAGTGTCGCCCCATGTTTTGTGCCTGAGACACTTTTCGCAGATGGAGCTTGGGGGGCATGGACCTGTAGGCGAAAGCCAAAGCCTGTCTGATTTTGTGCTGTCGGGGCTTTTAAAAGTTGCCTCTTGGGTCCGGGAACTGTGGCCTCAATGGCCTCTCGGCATGTTTGTGAGGTGGCCCTGAGGTAGCCTTCAGGAGCAGACAAAGTAGATTTAAAACAGTCATTGGACTGGATGAAATGCAAGCCTGTTTGAATAGATCCTTTCTAAGGGGGTTTAAACTAGAGTTTGGACTCTAGCATTTAATGCTAAATCTGGACTGACAGCAGAAGAGCTAGCTGTTCTTTACATGGTCTCTGTATAGTGCTCCTTTCATTGGGGGTTTACTATGTTGATGGTTATTTCACAACGACTAACATGGGATTGGCACAGAACAATAAAATGTGCATGTGGACGGATACGGATGAACACAGGCATGTGTTATGATGTATGCTATGAATAACTGTTTCTATGTGAATCTAAGTCTCTGTATCCAAGCGTAAGTGCTTGAGGAAAATGGCTGCTAAGGTTTTTACATGTGTGAGGTCTGCTATAGTCGGACCCTGTCGCCTGGCTCAGTGCTGGGCTTACTGCTGCATACTCTGCAGCTTAGTTCCTGGAGAGATGGAGGTGGCTTTGTTTCAGCTCTCTGCTGGAGAATACACACAGCCAAACCATTTCTTTGCACCATGCTCAACCTTGCATGGTCAAAATTTAGATAAGCCCAGAGGATTTCTCCTTTGTAGGCACTGTGGAAATGTGATAAAGACAGGGGGAAAGTCATAACATCTTTAACTATAAATACGTTTCTGTTATGATTTATTCACTCTTGTATTTAGCTAATATAAAAGGATTCTGGTGCTTGCACTGTTCCACGTTTTAGAATTGTGCTGAAAAGTGTGTGTTTTGCAAAAATGGAAAGGAGTTCAAGTAAAGCAAGCCCAGCAGTCTTGAAGTTCACCCTCTATGAGGCTCTGAGCCAGGGTCCTGTCGGAGGGCCATATTTACGATTCCAGTAGTCACTGTTTAGTAGCCTAGCCTTATGAGCGGATCACAGGACCCATCTGCGTAAGGCACATCTCCTGAAGCAGAACCAGACAAAGGTATGGAAATATCATGGAGGATTTGTTTCTAAGATTTGTCAGACCTTTTTCCAGGCGTTTGGCCATGAATATGTACTAAATGGCAGTGAGAGGTTTGAGTGACACTGGCTGTGACGCACAGTGCTGCACCAGGGCGCTCTGATATGTGCAGCCACGGCAGACAGCGCAGAGAGTCAGGTAATCCCAATTTGGCACAGCTGGGATCCTAGTTCTTGCACCATGGTGACGTTTATAAATAGTGTGAGGGACAAAGGGGGGGAATGCTCTTAAAATGCTCACAGCAGGTGGCCCCCCAGAGAAAGAGGAGAGAAGAGCTCACTGTTGTGAGGGGTGTGTGTGTGTGTGTGGGGGGTTAGGTTTGTTCTGAGCATCCGTGAAGAAAACATCTGAGAAACAGGCATCATGTTAATTCACTGAACATGGATTAAATTGGAAAAACAGTTGGTTTAGAAAGGCATGGATGTTTGTGATGCTTGCACAGGATAATATAACCCCCCCCACCCCCAACCTCCACCACCTGTTCCTGACAGACAGGACCTGTCCCTCATTGTTGGGAGAGGTCTTTGGATTCCAGCGCCTTCTAAATGCTACAGCACCAACTGTCTGGCCACCCTGATCTCCCTGCAGGCGTGAGGTGATTCTTCATCTGCTGGGCATTCCTCTGGCCTGAGCTCGTGGCAAGTTTTGGGCTTTGTGATGCAGCCACTGTCCGGCCCTGCATGCCTCACATGATCTTTCGCCTGTGGTGGGCTTCCCTCTCACCCTGTCCGAGGCGCGCGCGTGTGCACACACTCACACACACACACACAGAGGTTATTTTCAAGTTTTCAAGAGGTTATTTATAAGTGCTGCCATCACTGCTCCCCAGTATCTCAGCGCCGTCTCCCTGATTGACAGCTGTGCGTTTTCTCTGCGCGCATGTAGGAGTACAACAGTCTTAGCGTAGCTGCTGCTGTGCAGACAGCCAGGAGCTGTGCGTGCAGCCGGAGCGGATGGAAGCATGCGTCAGCAGAGCGAGGCTGCTGAGAGAGAGAGCAGCTCTCCCCTCTCCAGTCCCACACTCCCATTTCCCCCTGAGTCATGCGCCAGCAACCAAAATAGGTGCTGTACCCATGAAACGGAACGTGGCCTGTTCGCCCGCTGCTCGCTTGGCAGCGGCCCTGGCGTGACTAGCCGTCGTCAGCGTCTCCTGCTTTGATTGAGAGGCGGGGGTAAACGGTGCCTGGCGCTGTCCGCTGTGCGCAGGCATGTGTGAAGTCGGAGGAGGAATTCAAAAGGGCGTGGCGCTAACAGCACTAACGCTGACTTCTAATTATTTTTTTTCTGTCTTTCTTACTCAACGCCTCAGGGCGCACATTCAGCACAGCCAGGCCGTGACGGTGGAGCCTGGGTTGGGGTCACAGCGCTCATGGGAGCAGTGCAGGGAGCAGTCAGGGCTCGCTCAGACACTGCGGCCCCTCCGTGCCCCGCACCTCTTCCCCTCCAGTGATGATTACAGAGCATGAGGGGATTCTGTGCACTCTTGTTTATGGGGGTCAGGTGGAGGAATGTGCTCAAGTTCAGGAGGTGGTGCGTGAAGGGTCTCGATTCTCCAAACCGCCTGACCCCATGCCTGGACTACCTGACCTGCCCCATTCCTACACTGTAATAGACTGTGTAAGCAGCAGCACTCACATCACAGCAGGTAGACTGTTGCTGATTTTGAGGCGATATCTGCCCTCACTTGCTTTCCTCCTGGAGAAAGCAGGTAACCCCAGGTACAGGTACTGTCAGGGCAATGAGGGAGTTTCCCCGAAGCATCTTTTTCAATACTGATTCAATGCAACAAAAACCCATTGTACCACGCATCTCATGATGTCATTGGCATCATTTCTGTGTGGACAAAAGCAGCTTGATTTATTCTTAGGCTCGGTGTTTGGGCATGTCAGTATGAAATCAGGGAAAGGTAGAGCATTGTAGTAAAACCTAGTCTGTTCTTTCCCACTGGAGGTGCCTGCATGGGGGTACCAGGATGATCCCTATGAGGCTTTGTGCTTTTCCTGATGTACACCTGGTTAATCACGTCATTCAGCCAGGCTTTCCCAGACACATGGAGTTAGGGATTTAACGATTTTCTCTAAGCCATGGATATGTTCCATCTTCTTTTTCTCCAAGAGGGAAGTGGTAATGTTCAACCTACTTTTAGATGTGCTTCACCATTAAACCACATTTTTCATGTCTGCTCAGGAGTTTAGAGGAGGGTGAAAAATGGTTGGTCTCCATGATATGCTTGTACGGAGGCCCTGGTGTTTGATATTTTCCACTCATGTGAATAACATCCCTAACTAGGGGTGTACCGGTACACTAGTTACTTTGTGTGTGTGCCTCGGTTTTGAAGTCACGGTTCGGTTCATTTTCAGTACAGTAAGCCTGTAGGTACTGCTAGCCTAAAATTAACTGACAATATTGCTGATGCGCAACAGCAAACGTATTTTGAAAAGGTGTCTAATGTTTTTTGACATTAAATGACTAAACAGGCGTATGGTCCGCCACTTAATATGTTTCTGTGGGAACTCGAATTTGACATTGTTCACTCACAAAAAAGCCTACTGTTGATTACTCTTGAAGACTGCATTCAGTACATTCATTCCTAACGTCCTGTACCCAAACGGTTCCGTACAAATACGTGTACCTTTACACCCCTATCCTTAACTGATGTGAAATGGGTCTTTGAGTTTTAGAATTTTTTGGATGTTTATATATGTTGACTATGATGACATGCGAATGGTATTCAAATCCACAGCAGTAGATCTGGTGCCATTATGAAGTCTGTCTTGAATACCAAATCAAATCTAATTTCATTCATACATAGCTCTTGCTCTAGGTTAACAATTGTGTTTGCTTATTGTGTGGTAATTTAAGTTCTGACAATGGTTTGGTGTACATTCAATATCTGTAATTGTAACACCATCTTAGCATTTTTGAGTAATTGTTTGGCATATTTATCTTTTGTTTTGTTACTGCTGACCACTGATTCAGCAGTTAAATCCCTGGAGTGCTCCATAACAATCTGTGAGTCAGCTTGTTGACCATGAGGCCGCGCCTTTGACTGGCCTATCTCTCTGTGTGGATATGTGTGTGAGATGTTGACACCATGTCTGGAATCTGAGACATGTCTGCTTGAAGGTCCCTGTTGTCCCTTATCTCTGACACTGTTAACACTTTTGGGGTTTTAAGTACACACTCTCCTGCATGAACAAAATTAGGCTGCAGTAGTTTGGTTATAATAAGCTTAACTAAAAAGTAAAAGTACTAACAAAAGATGCCTACAAAAAGTATAATGCTCCAGGACATTTACACACATTTGTCAAATGATGCCCTCCAACTTGACCCTATAACAGGATACTCTGGCAATATCCTTGTTTGACAGCGTACCCAGAAATATTTATGTCTATTGTTAGAATTGGCAGGTCTCTGAGAGTCTGGCCTTGATACTGTTTTTAGGTCAGAAGCCCAGAAATTGTTTATGTGAGGGGGCTATCTGTTTTTTGTTCTCCTTATCCGGTTACTTATGCCTGGAATGGCTCCCTGATTAGTTTGAGCCACTCCCATGTTGCGCTGAGGCAAGGAAGTCCTGCTGGCATTCGTGTGCAAACAATTCCCATAGAAAACTGAAAAGGTCCTGAAAAAAGTCCCCAGATGGCCAGGTCTTCATAAAAGGCCAAATAACAGGTTTTTCAATACTATGTCAGAAGTATAAGTATATACTCTTTTGATCCTGTGAGGGAAATTTGGTCTCTGCATTTATCCCAATCCGTGAATTAGTGAAACACACTCAGCACACAGTGAACAAACAGTGAGGTGAAGCACACACTAATCCCGGCGCAGTGAGCTGCCTGCAAGAACGTTGAACTCGGCTTACTCCAAGGACTCCAATGATACCTCATTTTTGAAGATCGGGAATACGGGTCAAAGGTTACATGCGTGAACGATCTTCCAACTTTGGCCTGTTGGTGGCGCTAGAGTGCTCAAGGTGCCGACATGAAACTTGCTGAAATTAATCATGGGACTGTCCCCAATCAGTGTGCCAAATTTCGCAACTTTTTACCAGACGGTTCTATGGGCTGCCATAGACTTCAATGGCAGAGATAAGATAAATAATAAGAACACGTAGAAACACAATGGGTGCCTTCGCAGCTGCTTGGCCCCCAATTAAAAGAAAAGGAAACAACATTTCCCTCATCTGCCAACATGTCTGAATTGACAGCTAAACATATTTGATTACCTGCACTATATGCAGCACTGCCCACATGATTTCCATCTCAATCAGATTCCTATTGATTCAAAGAGCCACTGATTACACTTGACCACAAAACGTCATTAGCGAACAAAAGGTGAACCGGCTCAGTCAGTGTTGCTATTATAAGGAGCCCACCCGTTTGGCCAGATAAAGGCACTGTTGCTGTTGGCGCACATGGAAGCTCCGCATTACAGCTGGGCACACCTGCCTCAAACTAACATCACTGACTGACAGGCAAATTATAAGCATAATAATACACAATAAGTGAGTTTCGTGGAAGGACTTATGGGAGGCCTTCAAAGGCTGGCAACCATCACTGTCCAACGTGTCAGGACAGAGTAGCTGGGAGCAATAAGGAATTTGCCATGGAGAACTGCAGAGTGCAACACTGCTGAATGCATGCGTGTTCAGTGTTGCTGGTAGTGCTGGTGTGGGGGAACATCTCAGAGTAAGTGAGCGGCGTTTAGGATCACTGAAGTGTGTGGCCCCAGGCTGTGCTCTTCATGACGATGTTGTTTATTTATTTGCACCTGAAGGATTGGGATGTCATAGGGTTCTCAATACTGTCCCTTTAGTTCCACGATCTACAATTAGCATAAACCTTTCATGGGCAACTGTTGAAAGAAAGCCTGAAACAAAGCCATTGACAACTGTTGACAACATGGCATTTTACAGGCAATCTTATGTACTTAATTAACATTCATTGCTCTACTGTAAAAATAATTAAACCGCATTTGCCTCTTTGAAAAAATCATATGCCACCTCTGTGGCAGTATTACTGCCCTTTACACTATTGGGCCACCACTATTACAGATTTGAATGGCCCCTATTTATATGTATTAATTTAGCAGACGCTACTATGTCAACTATATTACAAGGGCCATTGTCCCCACAGCAACTCGGGGGTTAAGTGCCTTGCTCAAGGGCACAATGGTGGAAGCTGGGAATTGAACCCACAACTTCAGGGTACTACATGCTAGCCCAGCTCTTTAACCACAGCACTGCCCACAGTGACTTTAAACACATTTTTGGTGTGAAAAGGCTTTACTGGCTCACTCGCTGGTCACAGCAGGGTTATTAACTTGTGCATGTGGAGTTAGCACCAGGCTGTAGCTGTGTTGCCAAAGCGTGTATTGGCTCCCAGTGAGGATGGACGAGACGAGCATGGTGGAGTCTGAGGCGGGAGCACGGGAGGAACAGGTCCACACTAGTAGAGGCTTCTCTTTGAGGGGAGAAAAAAAGACTGCTGTGTTTTCTTTCAGAGGGCCTGGCTTGCCTCTGCTAATAAAAGATGTGCAGAAAAAGAAAAGTGACCTGTCGTGAGGAAAGGGAAAAAATATGACTTGTATAGGCCCATTATAAATCAGGGATGCCTATCTTTGCGCGGCCTGGTGATTGATGGGTGGACCTCCGGGGCCATGGACACTGCAAGTCTGGCCTTGCTGCACACCGTTGTGCTGTGCAGTTTAACTGCTTGTTCCTGATAATACTGTAACAATCACTCCACAAGACGTGTGTTTTTAAACCCAAGAAATTAGATTATACTACAAAAAGAGAAAATGCCTTTGCATAATATTAAATAACTTGTATAGCTTGTCATCCAAAAGCACACTTCCCCATATACTAAATATTATAATTTAAATGCAAGGTGATTCTGAAGTAAGGGATTACCACTGAAATAGGCTTTTTCTCTTTGTCCATGTTGTAGACTGCCTGACAGGGGCTGCACAGAGACCCAAATATTGGGCTATTGGTCTTGGCTTGTGAGGCTTGTTTTTATTGTAGCATGCTGTCTACCGTTCTACGTTTGGAAAAGATTGTCATTTGTGTTTTAACAATGTTTTGCTTCTGACTGCTTGATCAAGGAGAACGTCAAAAGTGTGAATAATTGCCACATTTTTCAGCTTTGCTGAACTTGGTCTGTTATGCTGCCTACTCCTTGTTGTGAATAAAATGTGGGAACGGAATAATTAAAACAAGTACACGATTTATTGAAGCCAACACATGACATACTAAAATGATTTTTGACGTGCTTAATGTATAAATGTACAAAGTTATAAATACTGTAGATGAATTCTGCTATAGATGTGATTTGTCATCAGATTTATTGTGTTATTTGTTTTTGTGCTGCTTTTATTTTTAGCTTTTCCATGTGGCCTATGTCCTCATCAAGTTCGCCAACTCGCCCCGCCCGGACCTCTGGGTGCTTGAGCGCTCCGTTGACCACGGCCGGACTTTCACACCCTGGCAGTACTTTGCACGTGAGTGTGTGGACTTGAGACATTTCTCATGCGTGGACGACATTGCATGGTAATGACAGTAAGATTTGATGACCATGGATGCCTCTCGGGTTTATAGCACACAGTATTTCTTTTGGATGTCTCAGCAGAGTTCATTGAATGCTGTGAAGACGCATGAAGTCTTCACTGTTATTTTTTGTTGATAAGGTCATCTAAACACCACACTTGAAATGCTATATTGTATATTCTGCATTTTCTACCAATGTGGCCTATTATAGATATAATAGATCTATAGATTATAGATATAATTTTCCTGTACATGCTTTGCTTTCTTAAACCCACTTTAAGATAAGTCTCTGACTATACTAATTGTCACGATCACCTCAGTATATGCTGTGCATTAGTTCATCATTTGAGTCAAGCCAAGGCGACACTTTGTGATATCTGAACAACAGAATCAATGAGTCACACACAAAGTCATCTCTCATGCCTTATAGACTGCTGGTATTCTGTGGCTATTCTGTGTTTGGCCATGTAAGACCTGCTTCTGTAAGACTAATTTTAGTATGTTTCTTTCACATATTTGGATGTTTTTTTTTTGTTTTGTTTTTTGTGAAATGTATGAGCTGTTCATAATGTCAGCATTAACATATCCACACTCAGATTCTAAACGGGAATGTATTGAAAGATTTGGGAAGCAGCCCAACAAGTATATCATTGGAGATGATGAGCAGATCTGCACCACTGAGTACTCCCGCATTGTGCCTCTGGAGAACGGGGAGGTAAGAATCATGCCGTTGTTTTAATTAGGAAAAAAAACATGAACTGCACATGAATATGTATAAGATGACTAATCTTGACACTGAGAACTGCGACAAGGTCTGTCCACAGAGAAGGCAGACCATAACGGCATCATTCTGACCTTGCAGGTGTCAGGAATAAAAGTTTGAATGATAAAGATGATCATGATCCACAGCTTTCAGCTCTTGCTAATGCTCTTGTGTTGCGCAGATTGTCGTGTCGCTGATAAACCGCCGGCCGGGGTCAAACAATTTCACCCACTCTCCGGCGCTTCAGGAGTTCACCAAGGCCACCAACATTCGCCTGCACTTCCTGAGAACCAGCACCCTGCTGGGTCATCTCATCTCCAAGGCCCAGCGGGACCCATCCGTCACACGCAGGGTAAGTGCCACGAGTCGGGGCGTGCATATGATCATCTTTCCCCAGAACGTTCAGCCTGGAGACCTTAAGTTTAGCATTACGGAGTCTTCTGAATATTAGTGGTGTTCATGTTGTTTCTCTGCCAGCTCCGATCTCTTTTGATTGTTGTGTGTGTCTGTAAGGAGTTCAGGCATCAAGCTGAGCTCCTGGATCTGCTCTTTGGTTTGGAAAGGGAAAAGGAAAGGGGAAATGGCCCAGGCCAGGAGGCCATTACCAGATGCTTTCTACGTGGCTTTGAACAATGAATGTCTGGTTCTCCGCCAGCTCATTACTCAAGTTAATGAAATTAGTTGTGAAGTTTGTCTTGAACACTTAGTTCTTTTTGGAAGTTGTATTGTTTTCAGGCAGTCTGGAGGACAGACAAGTCACAGAAAGCAAGTGCATGATATGTATATATAGTCTGTTCCTCACACCTGGATGTATCCTTTGCTCTAGGGTTAGTAGATCCTTGTTATGGGCTCAGATTATATATGGGCTCATAAGATTATAAATGTTTGAAGAGAATCATGTTTTGTTACTGGTTCAGATGCATGTGATCACATAGTCAGCGGTAATTACAGCAAGATGTCACGTGTGCTCCAGTGTATACAGGCAGAGTAATCAAGCACAGATGACTCACAACTTTCATTGTCCTTGCCTTGTCTCCATCTGGAATGGTGATGATGGATGACTGTGTTCTGTTGGTTTTACTCTTCAGTCTGTTGATGCCATCACTTGGCGCCCTCCCAATCCACCCCTCTTACCCCGACTCCACCCCTTCTCTTCTCCCTTCCGGCTCCTTGCACATTCCTGGGTGGGCTCACTGCCAGCGCCGGGTCTCCTGCCAAGGCCACTCTGAGGAGGCGCAGGCTCCGGTGAAATGGCTCAGGAGGAGGAGGAGGAGGAGGAGAAAGGAAGGCCAAATGGTGGCAGACAGCTCTCCAGCGGGCCGTCATCTTGCGGCTTACACAGCCCTGTGGAGTCTGACACGCGGCTCAGCCTCCCTCTGTCCCTGTGCGAAACACAAAGTGCTGTCTGACTAGAGACTGAGACGTCTCACTGGGGCGCTGGTCTGGGAGAGGTGGATAAAGAAAGAACTGCTTTTTTTAATGGTTGGCACTGGTATGTCCTTCCCTTGGTTACTGGAATCCAACAAGTACCAGCCAAATGGGATGTCTTGCCTGGTCATTCTCAAATGGGATTTCTGTGCCTATTTGAAATAGGTTGATGAGTCCTCCCCGGAGTCTGGGGTAAATATCAGGAAGTTAATGCACCAGACCATGTTTTGTTTTGATGACGGACCATGTGTTTAATGTTGCCCCCATCTGCACTTTCCCACTTTCCAGGTAGGCTGCCTGCCATCCATATTAATCTCTACTTAGCCAGGATAATCTGCCTGTCAGGAAGAGATGTCTGGCAGACAAGGCAAAGGCTAAAAGGGGGCCTTAGATTTTCACACTCTGTTGATTTGTAGCTCTAGATTCCAGGGTGTGTCGCATGCGCACACACACACACACACTCACACATGCACATGCACGCACACACGCACGCACAACTGATTTTTCTATTTCCTCTTTTCACAGTATTACTACAGCATCAAAGACATCAGCGTTGGCGGGCGATGTGTGTGCCACGGTCATGCCCTGGAGTGTGGTGGCCCAAGCAGGCAGGACCAGTAAGGAGCTCCACACACTCACACACTTCACACACTCACCCCTTACTTCCACAGAGTTGGGGTTCTCTTCATATCTGACAGGCCCAGTCCTGCCAATAATACATCTGCATTAGCCTTTATCATAAGTATAAGTATATATACTCTTTTGATCCCATTAGGGAAATTTGGTCTCTGCATTTATCCCAATCTGTGAATTAGTGAAACACACTCGGCACACAGTGAACACACAGTGAGGTGAAGCACACACTAATCCCGGCGCAGTGAGCTGCCTGCAACAACAGCGGCGCTCGGGGAGCTGTGAGGGGTTAGGTGCCTTGCTCAAGGGCACTTCAGCCGTGCCTACTGGTCGGGGTTCGAACCGGCAACCCTCCGGTTACAAGTCCGGAGCGCTGACCAGTAGGCCACGGCTGCCCCACAAAGGTGCTGTGCAGGTAGATATTAAACAGTAGCTATACGGTAGCGGTAGTTGTCCCAGTTTTTGCCCAACAGACATGACTTTTATTTTAATGCAGTTGGCATCAGACCAAGCAGTGCAGATAAGGCCGTCATCATGTTTACAAGAAATGAATGATGGAGTCCCACCTCAACACAGCAGCATCTTGATGCAGATATGATATGACACTTCTATTCTTGGTAGGGTGTTTGGCTGTTGTGGAGTAAGGGGGACATTTCTTGGATGCCTGAGACCAGTATCAGAGCACTGTAGGAAATGATGGCATCTGCTTATTTCCTGTCTCCTCCATTGTAATGAGGCGGGAGATGTTTTTGAAGTCTTGATTAGCCTTGCTGCCAGTGAAATGATACTCAAGGGAAATGACCTCACAGAATAGCACGAAACAGTTAACCTATTCCCACTGGATGCTGCATGACGCAACATTCTATCTCCCACCGGTTGCTGCATAGCGCAACATTGAATCTCCCGCTGGTTGCTGCTTAGCGCAGCATGCTTTTTATTTCATGTTTCTAGGTGTACAGAGGCTTAGATATTAAGGTTTTGGTAGACGTTGACAATTCTTAGTATTTTTTTAGAAAACCCTCAGGAAATAAGGTTATTTAGTCTAAAATGCCATAGGATTCTATAGGCGTTTTTAGCAGGCATTTTAGGAGTAAATGGGTTAAACCATCATTTTTTAAACATTTCTTTGTGTGTGTGTGTGTGTGTGTGTATGTTTGGTTGATCTTAATTACAATTACTATACAATTATTATTATTATTATTTTTTAAAGGCGACAGTGTGATTGTCAGCACAACACCTGTGGAGACTCATGTGACCGCTGTTGCCCAGGATACCACCAGAAGCCATGGAGACCAGCCACAGCGGATAGTGCCAACGAATGCCAGCGTGAGTTCCTCTGCCCTCTCCTGCCCTTATCGTTCGCTCCGGTGGCACTGCGACGGAGCTGTACCCGCTCCCTGTGCCAGCTGACGCCAGGCCAATGCCTCGTTACGCTTCCTTCTTACTGGGCGTCACATTGCGGGCTGTCATTAGCACATAGCGCCATATCTTATCCCCCTCTGCCAGAGCCCACTGCAGAGCCACAGGTTCCGGGCGTGAAATGTCAACAAGTGCAGGTCCAGTGCAGGTCCAGTGCAGGTTAACGCGGTGATCAATCAGGACGAGCATGCGTGAGCCCTATCTGTCTTCACTTCCCAGCGACGAGCAGGACATGAGTCATACTGGAGCTCACCTGCCTCGAGGACCATCACCCCCTTCCCCCCACCCCACTTGCATTCCTTGCCCTGTTTTAGTGTCAGGCTCAAGTCCTTGTTTGTTTTTGGAGCACTGGGTTGTGTGTGTGCATGCGCGCGCACGTTTTCCCCTCCTGTCCTGTTATGGCTTTGTACTGGGGCCTGTGTGGGCAGTGAGTGAGTGGTGCTCTTCATCACCTGCCGTGTCTGATTCAGCCGCGCAGCCCAGTGTACCGTCTGTAGCCACGGCCCAGGACCAACGCAGACCCACACAGGGCAGCGTCATCCCTGCCAGCTGGATCCTAATTGCCCTGGAGTGCTGACAGCCTCCGGCTCCTGTGTCTGAGGTGCTGAAACGTGAACCTGGAGCCACAACAAGATCGAAAGACTCATCAACACACATCCCAACCCCCACACCCCAACCCCCACACCCCAACCCCCACACCCCAACCCCCATGCCTCCACCCCCTTATCCCACAGCGGCTTTAAGCCAGTCGGGGTGCTTGCTCGCCCGCATGGTGAGCATGCAGTGGGCTGGGCTGTGTGGTTATGTGTTAGGGCTGCAACAATTAAGTGATTATTAAATAAATCTGCAGCTGTTTTGGTAATCACTTACCGGTAATTGGTTTGTATCAATTTGTAAAGAATTTACCTCAGAATTCTCTAATTGCAGTTTCTTAACCTTGAATATTTTCAGCTTTACTTGCTCCTTTATGACGGTAAACTAAATATCTTTGGTGTGTCGACAAGACATTTGAGGACATAACTGGGTTCTGGGAAACACTGATCACCCTTTGTGTAAACATTTTCTAACATTTTATCGATCAAATAACTAATCGATTTATCAAGAAAATAATCGACGGATTAATCAACGATGAAAATAATTGTTAGTTGCAGCTCGTTTCTTGTGTGTGTGTGTGTGTGTGAGAAAGAGAGAGAGATTTGAGCGTGGATTTGAGGTTGAGGCGGCGCAGTCTTGCACTGAGTCAGACTCTAGGGGGTTATGGGTAACAAGAGCTGACACATACCCCATGTCTCATTTGTGCTTCTCTGGAAGTATCCACAATTTATTTTTTGTCTGTGAAAATTTGGCTTGACCTTTTCCTAAACCACAAGAATGAGGGGTCTCGTACTATGAAAAAGCATGTTTGATTTCATATGTTACTTTGTGCCGTTTTTATCCTGGTCAGAATCCATTAGAATTTTTGATGAACAGCATGAGCTCAGCTCTTTCCCGTATGCACCTGGCCCGTACAGACAGTATATTCTAAATTGCAGCTCTGACTGGAACTTCCTTCCAGAAATAGCATGAATGGATTTGAGATAGGAATGGGATTGTTTAACAGGATAATAACCCCATAATTATGTTTTTTTAATGCATGCTTGTTCGTTTCTCAGCAGTCATAGATTAATATGTACTCTGGTGTGTGTGTGTGTGTGTGTGTCTGTGTGTGTGTGTGTGTGTGTGTGTGTGTGTGTGTGTCTCTTGGGACTCTCCCTCAGCCTGCCAGTGCCATTCGCATGCCACTGATTGTTATTATGACACAGAGGTGGAGCGCAGGAGAGCAAGTTTGGACATCTACGCTCGCTATGATGGAGGGGGAGTATGCCTCAACTGCCAGGTAGAAGGCCCTTGGCCAACCTCCTCTCTCTCTTTCTCTTTCTTTCTTTCTTTCTTTTTCTTTCTTTCTTTCCTGTTTGTAAAGTGCTGCAGTTTTTGTATCTATATTTTTGAGAGCTGAGATTAGGTTTACTCTTAGTCAAAACTGTATTATGAAGAAATGACTTACACAAGTCATCCGACACAACAGGTGGATTTCATTATCTGTCTGTTGACACAAATGGAGTCATCGATCTTCAAATAAGAAAAACAGAAACAGCTTCCTAGCTATACACGGCAATCTTAGACTGTTTTTTCATAGGCTGAAATTAATATAATTTCTGTGTCATGGTGGAATGTGCTGTTACTAGGGGAAACATGCTGATTTCATCATGTACTCATGATACAAAAGTATAAAAAGCAAGTGAAAAACTTGGCATGGCCTTATGTAGCGCTGGGCTCGAAACAGAGCGTCTGAAATGCCAACAATGCTAATCCAAATATATTGCTGTCCTCCAAGTCTACTCTGACTCAACACACTTCAGAGAGAAAAGCAGAAATGTACTTGAACATTGTTTCAGTGAGCTCAGTTTTATGTGTGTGTGTGTGTGTGTGTGTGTGTGTGTGTGTGTGTGTTTTTAATATGACATCTGCATGAGTGTTTTGTGTGTTTGTATTTTTGTGCATGTGAATGAGTGTGTGTGTGTGTGTGTGTGTGTGTTCATGCACATATGAATATTAATACTTTTAATACTTGTGTTTTAGCACAACACGGCAGGGGTGAACTGTGAGCGCTGTGTTGAGGGATATTACAGGCCGTATGGAGTTCCACGGGAATCGCCCACAGGATGCATACGTAAGAACATTTCTCTCCGCTCCCTTCAGTCAAATTCTCCTCATCATTATCCTCTCACAATCCTCTGAAGCCCTAAGATTGCAACACCTATCTATTCCTAGAATAGAATAGGATGGTTTCACACAACAAAATGAAGTTATGGAAAATATATGAACACCTGGGAATCAATACTCAACAACTCGACTTGTTATAGGCCTGTACCATTATTTCGGCATGCACTTATCCAATTCTTTGGATATGATGCTTAAAAAGTTAAGACATTAACATAGTGGTGTGAGAAAGCTGCATCATTCACAGCTAAAGTTATATTTACAGTTGTAAAAGTTTATAGTGTAGTCTCACGGAGTATCCCTGTGGGCAAGTGGAAAAGTCTGTCTGCACACCGTTGACCTGTGCAGTGGCTAGCTTTCTGCAGGCTCCGGTCTCGCTGGCGACAGAGGATCTAAAGCCCCCCACCCCCTCGTCAACACACACACATCCCCCCACCCTGAGCATGACTCCCTCGCCATCCCCAGTTCTACAGACATAACACACTAAATTCAGAGTGATTCTGTTTACATTGCCAGCGGGCCACAGCCACTGCTCCTTGTCACAGAAATAGCTCACAGTTGCATTTGGGCAGAGCAAGGTGACGAAATTAAACAGGGCGGCGCTTAACGTGTCGAAAAGACTAAAGAAGCCCCCAGCTCAATTAAGGGGGCTTAGCAGCGCATGGTGTCGACTCGAGAAAACAAAATTGACAGAGGCCCCCCTCCCATATGCCTTTATAAGTAAAATGGCATACATCAAATAGGTGGGATGTTTCAAACCGTCAGTCAGCCATAGCCTAAGGGGAGACCGTCAACTTGACGCCAAATGAAAACCTTGGCTAGCATAGTTGTTTAAGACGTTTGGCCACACTATCCATGATATTCTTTTTAGACTATCTACAGTTGCTCTGATTATCTGTTGACTCTCAGTTAATTACATTTTATAATGAAGGTTAGGTTTAGGAGTTGGGTTTGCTTAAGGTGATATTCAAGTGTTCAATTTTACATACTAAACTTGAATCTTTGGGTGGATCTTGTGAAGGGCTCTCTGAAATTAGACATTTGTGAAGTGCTAAAAGTCTAGGTGGAATGCTGTTTGGCCTGTGCACAACAACAGTAACTGCACAAAGTGATCTCGTAAGGCACACTTGACCCATACTCTCTCTCTCTCTCTCTCTGTTTGTGTGTGTGTGTGTGTGTGTAGCTTGTAGGTGTGATCCCCAGTCCACACAGGGCTGTGAGATGGGCTCTGGACGCTGCACATGCCGACCAGAGTTCAGTGGTGACTACTGCAATCAATGTGCAGACGGTTACTATGGTTATCCTAAATGCATCAGTAAGCAGCATCCCTTTCATATTATCTGTAAAAGGCATCATTTTAATCCCTGTTATGATGATGCTCTTTGTGCTTTTCCTTAACCAAACATGCAATTTCGACTTACTAGAGATGTCATGTTAGTGCGGAGTTGAATAAGTCACAGTTTAAATGACATGGAACCCATGAAGACTGTACAAAGACTGTAAATCTTGGCACATTTCTGACAAGATGCACCTAAGAAATGTATCTAACAAACAAAGCTCATGCAGGTTAACTCTAAACAATCCCGACACTAATGCTGTTTGGTGCAGGGGTTTGTTCCGTGTGGGAGTGTTGTGGTGGTGGTGTTGATGAGCCATGGACAGTAGAAAATTGCACTTGTGAAATAGTCAATCAGCCCCTGAGTGTAATGCATGATAACACACACAACATGATAATTGACCAGTGACTGTGAGATGGTTGCGTGTGGATAAAAGTAAGGTGGAGGCTCCACGGGTTCCCACTCGGTCAGTGGGTGAGAGAGGATGTGCTGGGCAGAGGGTCTTAATTGAGGATGTCCGTCTGCTGACCTCACAGGAAGTGGGGGCATGCCGGCCCCTCCGCATGTTGTGGGCATCGGCGCTCCTCAGATCCACCCTAACTGGCACCACGTGCCCATGTGAAGAGCAACCTTGGCCCTCCCTCACCGCCACCGGTTTAGTCTGCACGGCAGCCACGCCACGCAAAACGTGCATCGGGAGGCACCGACGTGACAACGGCATGTCGTGCGTTCAGCACCTCTGCGTTGGAACATTGTTCCTTCAGGTGTCTCTGGCGTCCGTAAGAGATGCTACATTTGCCGTGCATGACACCAGCCAATTAGAGCAGCTAAGAGGGTGAAGGGCGTTGGCACTTCCAGGGTTGTGAGTCATTGGAGGTGTTGTTCAGCTGGAGAAGGCACACCAACCGGCTAAACACCACTTTTCTCTCACCCCCACCCGCTACCCCCCAGGAGACAGCAAGCTTCTCCAACCCCCCCCACACACACACACACACACACACTCCTGACAGGTTTTGTTCTTGTCTAAATGTGTGCAGGTCAGAGTGCGCCTCCCAGTCTTGCTGTGTTATAGCTGCTAAGGGAGATCGGCTGCCTGGGGCGACAGAGGTAGACCGGAGTAATTGGAAGGGGGGTGAAAAAAAAATGAACAATCTCAATTTCTCCCCTGTGGAGAAATGCTGTGACATTTTAGACAAATGATCTCTCAAAGGCCCTCCAGTGTGATTCAAGTTGAAGGCAGACTTTTTAGTCTTGACTCACTCTGCACGCTGCATTAGAGGTGCAGGAACAAAAGCTTTTCATTTCATGCAGAGCAGTTTAAACCTTTGATCTGTACATTTTGCATGGGTCCATGAACCACTCTTCTGCAGCTTTTTTAGCACCTTGTTCCACCATGCCCTCCGTGCAATCAGACAGCACATGACTGTCGGTTAGGGCGTCTCGTTTTCACTTTTTGGAAAAGAGAATGACTGTGGAATGTGCCTTAAAAAGGATCTGCAGATGGGTGTCGATCACTCTTTGCAGAGTAGAGCAGCTCATGGGAAGAGCCGTGCAGCTTTCCCTGAAGATCACCCGCCTGTAAACTACAGATCTGATTAAAATGTTTTTTAAAAGACAAATTTGAATTTCTTTAAAGATATTCATGATGTGTCACTCCTCATCTCCATTAGCATAATTTATTTTTTGTCTGCCACTTCAGAGACGCTGAGCACCCCACAACATGAAATTCCCAAATATACATTTGATCTGGGAGTTTACAAATGGTTTGCGTTCAAGCCAACAGATATCTCCATATCCCCAGTGGGCAATGATGATGATAAGTCAGATGACATGTTCATGTCTCTTTGTTTATTTATTTTGATTTTAACACAGAAATAACTGATTTTAACACAGATCTCCAAATATATACAGTATGGTACAACAATGTAATGGTATTTCCAAAGATTTAATGATCAGCCCAAATGAGCTCCTTACATGGCTCAGTGTTATGCTGAGAAAGGAAAAAAAGACATGCAGGCTGTGAATATTTTGGAATAACATCAGCTTAAATGAACTACTTGGTAATATTCTGTTCTATTTTTCTGCTTCGTGGATATCTCCCCAGCTACGTCACCATCCGACAACATTAAAGGTTTGTCAATCATGCGTATTCACTTGCGCTTACGTTCCCCCTCATGTCCAGTGATGGCCGTTCCCTCCTTATTTGACTTTTCTCTCCCCCCCCAGAGCCCAAGGTCTGCAGCACGGGTTATTTCGGAGCGCCCAGCTGTCGACGTGAGTATGAGCTAGCCATGCTAATGTCTTATAAAGCTTGTCTCCTGTAACTCCCCCAAGGCACTTGGGCAAGCATCAGACACGCTTCTCCTCACCTCTGATTCAACCCCCTCTTGTCATCTCTCCCTCTCCTTCTCCCACTTCCTTAGGATTTCTCCCTCTCTCTCTCCTCTCTGTCTTTCTATTTTTCTCTCTATTTTTCTCTCTCTCTCTTCTCTGAGTCCCTCTGGCTCTGTGTGTCTCAGCTGGATCTCTCGTCCTGCTCTGTGTCATCCAGGGCTTTCCCGCACAGCTTTTGAACTCCTCCATTTATTAGAGATGAGTGGACTTTAAAGAGAAGACGTTAAACTCTAATGGGCACATAACATACTGCCTCTCCAGAAACCACTAGGATGGCAGTTTACTGAGAGCCAAGAGAACATGTAAGAGAGGACTATAAATCTGCAGTTTACTGAGAGCCAAGAGAGGACTATATATCTGCATGTTGTGGAGATGTCTCTGCATGCTCTGCTAACTCTGTCCTCTAGGCTTGCAAAGGAGCTGGAGTGGCATCTTAAATGTGCCAACACACTTTTATATTATATGGCAACCAGGCAATGGTGAATGGTGTTAGTGTATATTTATCCTTTTGGCTGTAGTGAAGCAACTCTCTGATCTTGCAGCTGAGATGGCTTACAGCTATTATGTTTTGGCATTTACTGGTTATGATTTGTTTTATCTTAATAGTTATGTTTTTGGCATCCACTTATAGTACAAACAGATCAGTAGTTGTGGCCACCCACACTAAAGCACTTCAAAGATTTGAATTGTGTGTAGTTATAACAGTCTCTCAATGTGACACAAAAAACACAGCAAAGGATTACAGATAATAAACATCCATTTTAGTTGTGCATATGAACATTGCAGGCTGTACTTATTCATTTGCCTACCAATGTGGGAAAGCGGTTGTTTGCTTTCTCTCTGAGATTTGACCGACTAAGAATGTCATCCCTAATCCTTGTTTGGCTTTTGTTTCAATTTTTTATTTGTTTATTTCAGTGGCTCCCTGTGTATCTGTGTGTGTGTGTGTGTGTGTGTATGTGGGGGGTGCTGCTGGGCTGAGGGGGTATGATGGGGGGTGAGGTCTGCTTAGTGCCAGCCTAAACAATAAAGCCCTTCTGTGTGTGGAGCGCTGCAAGGTTGCCTGGCATTATTCAGCCCTGGCACAGCCTTCGTGCAGCCCTCGCCTGTGGAGGAGGCCGTATGGAAAGTGCAGTGGGCTCAGAACAAGCTGAACAATCACGGGAAAGTTAGAAAAGACCACAGAAGTATTGTATTATTGTCCTGCAGCGAAGACACACACACACACACACACACACACACACACACACAGCCTCACTCCTGCATTGTTGCCCACAGTAAGCTGGAGCCTGTGCTCTGCTGTGGCTGCGTGCCTCTGGGCCAGCTCTTCCCGTCCGGTCCTGTGGGCCCCGGGGTCTGTGCCAGGAGTGAATGGCACCGTAGATGGACACACTGTGTCTGTGAGTAGGTGGGCAGCGCTGACTCCCATCACCTCACAGCTGAGGCAGCGGCCACTCAAGAGGGCTTTGTTCGGTCAGCTCTGCCTGATGTGTGCTGCTGGAATCATCTCTGTTAATGCACATAATGAGCATTGTATCGGCACTTGTGGTTTTTACATTCTGTCTGTCTGTCTGTCTGTCTGTCTGTCTGTGTGTGTGTGTGTGTGTGTGTGTGTGTGTGTGTGTGTGTGTTGTGAACAGCCTGCCTGTGTGAGCGACAGGGCACTGTGCCAGATGTGTGCACTGCATCGGGGAGATGTCTGTGCCGTCCAGGGATCATCGGGGAGCGATGCGATCGCTGTCATGAAGGATTCCACTCTTTCCCGTATTGTCAGGGTGAGCTTCCTGCATCAACACTACTCATTGCAACTCAAAACATGTTAAGAAACTACAAAATTCACTCTTTGAGGCATTTGAAAATTGTCAACAGTTCTCATGGGGAAAAAGAACACAAACTGAGGAATCCAAAAATTAAATTCACAGTTCACCGTTCTGTTTCAAGTAACTGTGAGCATTCTGGGTCTAAGCAGACATTCTGCCTTTAAAGAAACCTTTCTTGGACCCTCTGGCTCTGAAGAAACCTTTCTGGCTTTTTTTTTTAGTGTTGAATGGTCTGTAGCCTGAATAGATCTTTGTCATGTTTCCCAGAGTGCCGTTGTGATGGCCATGGTGTGGCCGACAGGTCGTGCGGGCCCAGAGGCGAATGCAGATGCCGGGCCAACTACGCTGGCCAGCAGTGTGAACAATGTGCCACCGGGCACTATGAGTACCCATACTGCTCTGGTATAAACCCCTACAATCCCATAGAACAGGATATCCATTGCATCTACCCTACAATCCTCTAGAACACACAATATCCATTACATCTACCCTACAATCCTCTAGAACACACAATATCCATTACATCTAACCTACAATCCCCTAGAACACACAATATCCATTACATCTACCCTACAGTCCCCTAGGCTATAACAGGATATCAATTACATTTATCCTACAATACCTCAGAACACAATATCCTTTACATTTTTATATTACCTACATTTTTGTCTGCCAAATACCATAAACATACATTTTATATTGCCTTCAATATGGATGCTTTTGTCTAGGAATGGTTACTGTCCCATATAGCAATGGTCATTTAATTGAAATCAAAACATAACGAAATCCTGGTAAGCATGTTTGGGCATGTTCATTGATTTTTTTTTTTGAATGAAAGCTTTGAGTAGCCTTGAGTCAGGTGTAGGGTTGGGCACCGAAACACAGTTCTAATATGGCACCGGTGCCGATCACAAACGGTAGTAACTGCATCGAATAACAACGTGGATTTCGGTGCTTAAATAGCGTTTTATTTATTTATTTATTTTATACGAGGCATCACTGCATGTCATGCGCCATCTCTAACGTCTTGCTCTGATAGCAACACATCCAGATACTAACATAAGCTAGCATAACATTAGCTAACATAAGTGGATGTATAAACCAGAGGGGTGCACCACATAGGCGAGTGGACAGTGTTTGATAGCTTGCGTGAGCCCAAGTAGCTTACTTTAAAGCGATAATACCTTACACAATGTCCTTGCTAATGCGCTAACTGGCATTTATTTGAAATGTTATCAGCAAAGTTGTAAGGTGAAAACTTTATTTCACGGTGTGTCAAAACAACATAATGGCATTATATTAATCTTTCATGTACATGAGGCCCATATAGCATCACAATGAATATGAAGATCATGTTAAAAGTTAGCTGGCAAAAAGTTAGCTGGTTACCTGATGTCACTGAGCTGTCAAAGAGGCTACGAAACCATCTCCGTAGCCTACGTTATCGCTAATTAAACTCAGCTGACTGGTGTTAGCGCATAGCAATAGTTGCTGTTAAAATGCCTACTAGGCTAGCGCTGGGAATCTAAACACTTCAACACCGACATGTAGCCTGACATGTTCAAAACTATTGCGTGTTATGGGTTAAGACATGAAATTTCTTGAAGCATTTGGGAACACACTGAATTAACTGGAAAGTAGAGTTAGATTAGCTTGCTTGCAAATGCAGTTGTCCATGTTCTATGGCAAGCGGTTTTAACATACCTTATGACAAACCGCCTACACTAGGTAAACTTGAAAGCAGAGCTTACCATTGTGTGTGCATGCATGCAAGCTGTTTTAACATTTAAATGTATTATTTGTAGGAGCAATGAGATATTGATAGTAAATTGAATATAACACTTCAATTTCATGTTCAAATTTGTCTTATCAAAAAAAGCAATTCATGCTTTAGATGATTTTAATTTAAAACATTTTAAAAACAAAGTACCGGTTCAGGCACCGTTTCAGCACCGGCACCGTTTTAAAAGTATCGATTTAGCACCGGTATCGGATAAAACCCAAACGATACCCAACCCTAGTCAGGTGTCCTATCAGTCAGAGACATACAGTAGGCTGTGTCTCAAACCACCTACTTGCACACTTCCAATACTTAGTTTAAGCACTCAGGGCCAGATGTACTAGCGCTTTTGCGCCCACTTCAGGCGTAGTTGTTTCGCAACGTGCGTGTAAAATCATTGCGAGGTATGTACAAACAGGCGCCAAAAGATGTTAAAAGCGCCAAACTGCCTGTTGCGGGGAGCTGAAAAGGGCACATTGCGTTTTTCGTGTCATGCGTATGCATTCATGGGAGGATCCAGAGGAAAGTGGGAGTTTAGCGTAAAAAGATGGGAGGGGACGCGTAAATAGCGCCTGATTATGTATTCCGCGTTATGTACAAAGACTGCTCGTGAAAGCGCACGTCTATTCTGCGCCTAAATACTTCCGCCTTGTAAAAGCAGGTGTTAATCCAAATTGCAGTTCAATGCGTCAATTAGAGAACCTTTCGAAGACAACAGATCGCTATTTAGAGCACCAGTTTTGTCTTTGTACTATCAAAAGCAACATTAACTTTCGTTGGCCTTTAGAATGTCTTACTTTTCCGTCATTCATTTAAACTTTCATACTTGCTAGATTTGACCAATCTCCCATAGCCTACATGCACAAGTACTGTAGTTTGAGTATCCGCTCCCGCAATATTCTGTCCAGCTCCCGCATTAATGTGTCATTTTTAGTCCCCCTCCCGCCCGCATCTGTAACATGATGTCCCGCTCCCCCCAGCTAAAGCCCGCATGCAGGAGTGATAGCCTATTCAGCTTTTCTTTCTGTCACGAAAGGAGCACACACACCTGAGAAAGACTCCAGATATCAGTTTCTTGGTTCTGAATGTAGGCTGAAGTAGGCTAGGTTTAGTCTGGTGCCCTCTTTCTCTGTCATGCTTTCGATTTCGAGTTTTGACAATGAGCAGCAGGAACAAATTGAACCCACGTAAACGACAATATAGGCTATAGGCCTGCTATCCGTCAGTTATGCTTAAACCCGTTTTTTTAATGCTGCCTAACAGAACATCCAGCTGAACTATAATTATGAACACTACTTTAATCATTTCCATATTTAATTTTACGCACATATTTAATTTGCGGGAGTGCAGTGAATCATCGGTTTGTCCCGCACCCGCGAACGCACCTCTCTCATCCCGCCAGCTCCCGCAAAGAGCTTTCAAAAGTTGTCCCGCGCTGCACTCTTTTGCGTCGGGTCCCGCGGGTCTACCGCGGGAGTGCAGACCTCTAGTTTGAGTAGAACTACTGATCTTCATTATCTCCCTGCTTGTTGACACCTTATCATGTATGGTATTATTTCATGATCGCTAAACGTTTGATTCTTTTTAATGTTGTCATCAGTTAACTTCATTCAACTGCGTTGTGGACGTTCGTAAATTGCGTTTATGGGCGGAGAAAGGCAGAGAAAGGCGCAGTTTACACTAAGGATTGAACAATTGATAAATACGACGGAAACTTGGGTCTGACAGCTTTGGCAATCTGTGGTTTGTCCATGACGCTGATAACGCTACGTTCACAAATGTACGTACATCTGGCCCTCAGTGCACACTAGCAGTGTACTGACTGAAGTATGTGGTTTGAGATATAGCCATACTGTAACTTTACTTTTCCTCTCAGTGTGCCAGTGTGATCCAGAAGGATCCCAGGGGGGTGCATGTGACCCTGCGTCTGGGCAGTGTGTGTGTCGACCTGGAGTGACTGGGCGGCGCTGTGACCGTTGCTCCAACCCAGGCCTCCAGTTCCCATACTGCACTGGTAAGTGTTCAAACTACAATCCAACCAGCAGAGACATTAGTCTCTGATACACATGCTCTCTGATAGTTTAGAATGAGGAATATATCTGCAGCCTCGTTTATAGGCTGTTATTCTTAGTTTGGATTTTGAAACACAATAGTGATGTTTTGAGTAATAAAATAACTGTATATGTCTATTCAAACGTTTTTATAAGCCTATTGTGTTCATATTGCATGCAGAGGAAATAAGATGTGGAATGAAAGTAGAAATTGTCTATAAAAGACGTTATAAAAACATTTACACTGCCTCCTCTGCTCGAGTTTTGAACAAAGTTCAAAGAATGTTCCACGAGCGTTACCCGAACCAAATATTTAACCTCAAAATAACGTTCCAGCATCATTAAGAAAACTTTCCTGAATGACTGTGAGGGAACCGTCGCAGCGAACGTTTCCGCACCCTTCAGTGAACGTCCGCGGAACGTTCCCCAAACCGAAAATTGTTTGCTCGGATGGGGCATGTGAAACATCAGTAACTTCCCCTTTTCCTCTGTCCATTTCTCAGTGTGCCAGTGTGATCCAGAAGGATCCCAGGGGGGTGCATGTGACCCTGTGTCTGGGCAGTGTGTGTGTCGACCCGGAGTGACTGGGCAGCGCTGTGACCGCTGCTCCAACCCAGGCCTCCAGTTCCCATACTGCACTGGTAAGTGTTCAAACTACAGTCCAACCAGCAGAGACATTAGATCTAGTCTATTGAAAAAGTAAATCCTGTGAAATGGGAAGATCAAATATACTGTACAGCAGATGCTCTGAAAGTTTAGAATGAGAGATATCTGAAGCCTCATTTATAGACTATTATTCTTAGTTTGGATTTTGAAAGGCAATAGTTGATACAGTTTTATACTCATTGATGATGTTTTGAATAATAAAATAACTGTATATGTCTATTAAAAACTGTTATATTAGCCTACTGTGTCCATATTGTAGGCAGATTAAATAAAATGTCGAACGTAGGTAGAAATCTTCTATAAAAAACAATCTAAAAACATTTATACTGGCTTAAGAAAATTAACTGGATTAACAAAAACTTTCCTGAATGACTGTGAGGGAACCGTCGCAGCGAATGTTTCTGCACCCTTCAGCGATCGTCCACAGAATGTTCCCCGAACCGAAAATTGTTTGCTGGGATGGGGCATGTGAGACATCAGTAACTTCCCATTTTCTTCTGTCTATCTCTCAGTGTGCCAGTGTGATCCAGAAGGATCCCACGGGGGTGCATGTGACCCTGGGTCTGGGCAGTGTGTGTGTCGACCCGGAGTGACTGGGCAGCCCTGTGACCGCTGCTCCAACCCAGGCCTCCAGTTCCCAGACTGCACTGGTAATGTTCAAACTACAGTCCAACAAACAGAGACATTAGTGTATTGAAAAATGCAAACCTGTGAAATGGGAAGATCAAATATACAGCAAATGCTTTCTGAAAGTCTAAATTGAGAAACATATTTGCAATGCAGAACATGGGGCACCAGAGACATGCAGTAACTCCCTATTTTCCTCTGTCTATCTCTCAGTGTGCCTGTGTCACCCAGAAGGATCCCAGGGGGGTGCATGTGACCCTCCGTCTGGGCAGTGTGCGTGTCGACCTGGAGTTACTGGGCAGTACTGTGACCGCTGCTCCAACCCAGGCCTCCAGTTCCCAGACTGCACTGGTAATGTTCAAACTACAGTCCAACAAACAGAGACATTAGTGTATAGACAAAGGCATGTGAAATGGGAAGATTAAATATATATATAGATAGATAGATAGATTCTTTCTTTCTTTCTTTCTTTCTTTCTTTCTTTCTTGATCCCCAAGGCGAAATTCAAGGTCTCAGTAGCATACAGACATTACACACACCATGCACTTACAGCAGAAAAAGTAATATACAAGTAAAAAACTCCACTGTACAATAGAGACAGTAGAAGATAAACATGATACTAAAATACTTAATACTAAATATACTATATAAACTAAATCAAATATCAACATACTGTAGTGTGCTTAAGGATGATCAAGCATGACAGGGCAGGGACTGAGCCTGTAATTCAGTGTGCATTGTAAGGTGTTCTATGAGAGTCACAGTGATGGTGCAAATAAGTAAGTCCAACAGTGGGGGGGTGGGTTGGGGGGTCCAGCTGAGGATGATCGCTTCCTTGTTGTCTCTGTCAAGGGTGCCATGGTCGTGGACCCCTCAACAGACACAACTAAAGGTTTCAATTTGGTGTAGCCTTCAGTGAACATTCCTAGACCATTGTTGTAATGTTATTTTGTGTAAACTTTAGCAAACCTTTTAGGGAACGTTCCTTGAAGGTTCTGTTAAGGTCGCATTTTTGTATCGTTATAATCATCATCAGTGGAGTCTGAGGGGTAGGTCTGTCGTTATTTAGCTTTATTTGCTTTCCGGCATTGATTACTAGATTTAGTTATTAGCCTTGTTAAGTGTGCTTGCTGAAAGCAGCACACTTATTGTTCTTCTTAAGTTTTATTATTCCCGTCTCAAAATTCCCATTTTTTTGGCAGCTCTAGCGCCTAGGCCCTTTGAGACAGAGACACCATTCCAACTTTAAAACGTCCGGTCAGTACCGGTGTAAGTTGCTCGCGAAGATGACGTCAGGTGGGCGTGTCGTTCATCCGCCATATTGGATTGAACAGAAAGCGAAACTAAATTTTCACAGGTCACAAATTTGGTCCGAACGCCACGAAACTTGACGTACATTATCCTTGGACCAAGCCTCACAAAAGTTACTAGAAGGATTTTTGATTTTCGGAAGTGTTTGCCTGTCACAGCCAAACGAAATCGGCGGCGAAGCTCCGAAACAGGAAGTGGTCCATATCTCAGGAACACTGTCACATATCGATATCAAATTTTGTATATGAACTCGGGACTCCAATGTGAGGGTGCATAAGCTAAAAAAAAAGAAATATTCCAAAAGTTTCCAGCATTTGCAAACCACCCACAGGTCTTTGGTAACTATCACCTTTCACCTTTGCAATTGCACTTCTATCACAATGCCTTCCAAGTATGCACAACGTCTCCGGGCAGCCTTGCCCAATCAAGAAATCCTTGCTCAGCCATGGGATAGTATGGACTTACGAACTGAAATGGCAAGGAGAACATTAGCTATTTATTGTTGTCGTGGTACAGTTATTTTCACATTGACGGTACTCAAATTAAATTTTTCATTATTGTTAAATATCATGATGGGAGAGTATTATTAAAAATTTTACAAGTATGCAAATTCATATGTTTACGGGCATTTAGGTTTTACTGTGTTGTTTTGTTGTAAAGACATGCAAGGCATTCTGGGCCATGTAATAGACAAACAGTGGTTGGCAGCGTTAACTTGATTTTCATACGTATGAATAGAGGTGTTTCTGTAAACCTAGGGACAATAAACAGCCATCTCTGTTACAAAAACGACCTGGTAATCGCTCACTGAAGAGGAAACTATGATAAGAAGATTGTTTTCCTCAAAGCATGGAGTTGACGACACAAGCAGGAAATGTCACGTTTGTGCAAACATAGGGCATATGGTATAAGTAAGTATAAGTATATATACTCTTTTGATCCCTTGAGGGAAATTTGGTCTCTGCATTTATCCCAATCCGTGAATTAGTGAAACACACTGCACACAGTGACCACACAGTGACGTGAAGCACACACTAATCCCGGCGCAGTGAGCTGCCTGCAACAACAGCGGCACTCGGGGAGCAGTGAGGGGTTAGGTGCCTTGCTCAAGGGCACTTCAGCCGTGCCTACTGGTCGGGGTTCGAACCGGCAACCCTCCGGTTACAAATCCGAAGCGCTAACCAGTAGGCCATGGCTGCCCACTAACAGACTGGTGACAGATTAATTTAATAATGTTGCTGTGTGAATCACGGTAAGCGCAAATGAAGTGGCCACTTCTTAATGGGACCCACTGTATGGAAGTGGGCTAAGTAAAATAGATGTGTTTCAAATAAGATAAGGTTAATCGGAATTCTACGATATGCCCGCTTGACAACAGCAGAGATAGAACTGGCCTTTGGCCATAGCAACCATCCATTTAGAACGACTGGCCTTCATAGCAACCAAAGATCTGAGCTGTGTTGATAACATGCAATGTGAGGCAAAGTATAGAAAGGTGATGAAATATACAGAGACAGGTCAAGAAATATAGTGCAATGTAGACAGTAGTATACAGTTGATTTACAGACGGTGCAGCGTTTCCCATACATTGACTTATTTGTGCCGGCCCACCACAATATCAACATTGACCACCACACAATGACTTTGCATGTTGTACTTTAATTTGGAGGGAATTTGTTTATTGTAGATATGTGCACCTTTGTGCAGCCTCCCCTTGTCTCTCAACAAAGCTACATGCATGTTTAAAGAAAACATTAACAATCCTGCAATTGTTGTCATAAAAGTCCACAGGCTAAATTGTGCTTAAACCTGCATCATAACCACGCTGCGCTAATTGGTTAAAAACAGTTAATTCTGCAAACCTACCACCACAGATAGAATTCTGTGGGAAACACTGCGGTGGTTTAGAGTAATATGAAGTATTCCTTTATTTTGAGATACATCTGAGATAGCTAGGCTACATCAATAGGCTCTCAAAACAACCCCAGGCTCACAAAACAATCCGAAACAGACATAAGGTCTTTAAAGAGCAAATCCATATAGATTATTTGTCAAATAAACCAGTAAAACATAATTTGTGGGATGGAATATATAACATTCACACTCATAGCTAGAGATGCACCGATATGGAATTTTAGGGCCGATAACGATAACCGATATTTATTGGTTTGCTGTGGCCGATACCGATACGATAACTGATAATATTACTCTTGAAAAAAAAATGTGAAAAGTGATTTGGGGAAAGCATTTAATAAGCATAATTTTATTGCAGTAATTTTACCTACCACCAAATGATGGACAAAACTCTAATAATAATAATAATAGTCCTAAATAGTACGGCAGTCAACAACATAACAGTAGCCTAGCCCTACAGTATGTGTGGCTCCTTTAAGTGAACCTGACGTCAGTGAATTGCGAGTGAGTGGCTAGAGAGTTTGAATCGTTTGCATTTAGGACTAAAAACGCTCATAAACGGCTCAGCTTGGAATAAGCTACTGTATAATGACCAAATCAGAGTTTGTGAGGGAAACTTAGGTTTAGTTTAAACTTCGGGTAACTGAATAAAGCTGCAACTCAGACTGTATCTTATGTCCGTCTACTCTGTTGCGCACAACCTGCTGCAGCAGAAATGAAAGTCGTTAGCCCCGAAGGTTTTAATAACTTATTATGATGACCTGTCTGGAACTGAAGCACAAATGGTTAGCATATTTCTAGGTAATAATACAAAACCCAAGCTAAAGTAATGCAAATATAATACTAAAACACAACTTAGAACTAGGCCTACTTATGTACTCGTCCCACTAACGAGTTTGTTTATTTGTTTCTCCGACCAGCGCGGTAAAGTGCAAACACACCAGCACAAGACGGCTCTAGATAGGGCTGAGCTCCGCTCTGTTAAGGTTAAATGGCGGATCATTCACAAGAAGATTTTGAGATGCACAGATTCCCAAATGAACGCATATCCACAGATTTTGTTAGAGTGGTGAAATACATTCACACCGCTAACATTATATTGAGGAAAAAGTATAGCCAACCAAGCTCAAGTAGCTCAGTGTAGCAGGACGGACCTTACGTAGGCCTAAATTAGGACTTTCTAAATTATCGGCCAGAATTCTGTTATCGGACCGATAATAATATTTTCATTTTTTCACTTATCGGCTAATAATATATCGGCCGCCGATATATCGTGCATCCCTACCCATAGCTCATATTTTGTTAAATAAATCAGTGAAAAAGTATCCTGACAAACAAGCAGCATTTTAATGCCTTGGTCATATTTCATAATTTCAATTCTTCTGTAGGTTACCTGATAGCCCAGTTTGAGAGGCGCAAGACACGTAACATTATTTATTTTTGCTGCCAATCACTGCTGTCATTCTATTTTATTGATTTGACCTTAGTCATAGAAGCTAAATTCGAAGGCAGCCCACAGGTAAAATCCAACGAACCGCATTCACCCCGCATGTCAATAGTTGAATAGCCCTCTCCTAGAGCTTTTGAGATATTGCCACTGTTCCAACACTGAAAGGCACTGTTAGAATGCTTGGATCAAGCCAGGTTCAGCATAGCGTATGCCACTGTCGCTCACGTTGCTGACCGGACCAGGGCAAGCACACTTTCGCAGTTCCCGCCGGAAATGCAGTCTAGTTTATAGACTATAATTCTTTGGATTTTGAAACACAATAGTTGAAACAGTTTTATACTCATTGATGATGTTTTGAACAATAAAATAACTACATATGCCTATTAAAAACAGCTTTTTTAGCCTATTGTGGAGTAGACACACAGTAATCTTGAAAACGTAGTAGGCCTAACCCAGTATAAGAACTCGGCTCTTTTATTATACAATTACGTACAGTAGCTGTAGTGGACAACGCAAAATATCATCACCCTGGAGACAAGTAGTGAGAGAGAGGTAAGCAGATATAAACAGACATTGGAGGATAGGCCTAATTATTACCGATACATTTCCCCCCAACATTAGCTATTCCGTAACCTGCACAATTGACTGAGCAGAGTCTTCACATATGAAAAATGTTCCATGTTACATGCAGAGGAACTAATATGTCAAACGAAGGTAGAAATAGTCTATAAAAGATGTTATGAAAACATTTATGTTTCAATTGTGCAGGTTACGGAATAGCTAATGTTGGGGGGAAATGTATCGGTAATAAAAGAGCCAAGGGCGACGAGACTCAATACAGGTTGGAGGTCGACCATCTGACCACGTGGTGCAGGGACAACAACCTCCTGCTGAACGTCAGCAAGACCAAAGAGATTGTTGTTGACTTCCGGAGAGGTCACACCCAACACCTGCCACTGACCATCGGTGCTGTGATGGAGAGGCGAGCAGCACCAAATTCCTGGGGGTGCACATCAGTGAAGACCTCTCCTGGACCACCAACACTGCATCACTGGCGAAGAGCTCAGCCCGCCTGTACTTCCTCTTGAAACTCAGGCGAGCAAGTGCTCCACCAGCCATCATGACCACATTCTACCGAGGCACCATTGAGAGCATCCTCTCCAGCTGTATCGCTGTGTGGGCGGAAGCTGCACTGAATACAACAGGAAAGCCCTGCAGCGCATAGTGAACACGGCTGGAAGGATTATTGGTGCTTCACTCCCCTCCCTGAAGGACATTTACACCACCCACCTCACCGCCAAGGCGACCAAAATTGTGAGTGATGCAAGTCACCCGCTCACAATCTGTTTGATCTACTGCCCTCTGGGAAGAGGTACAGAAGCCCGGCTCCCCACTACCAGACTCACCAACAGCTTCATACACCAAGCTGTAAGGATGCTGAACTCTCTCCCTCCTCTCCCCTCCACCCTCAGCTACATAACATCCTGGACATTGGACCCACAATGGCCGCCTGCACTACTCCACTTGCACACTTGTACACTTTACAACTTGTTGTTGTTGTCCTGAAAACACAACACTTCTGCTGCTCTTACATAACTTGCACCACTATGCCACTTTCTTTCTTACTTAGGTCAAACAGAACTACCCAAGCCTTTTATTGGCCTGACTTTGCACTAGTATTTTATTGACTGTCTATGCACAATTTCAACCAAATTTTGCTGCTCTTATTTTTTTCATTATTATATGTGCCCTTTTTATTTACTTATTTACTTACTTTTTTGTTTACTTAAATGTTATGTTTGTCTGTGGACTTAAATGGTAAAATATGTCTTGTCTTCACCGTGGGATAGTGAGAAACGTAATTTCAATCTCTTTGTATGTCTGGAACATGTGAAGAAATCGACAATAAAGCTGACTTTGACTTTGACTTTGACTTTTATACTGGCTCCTCTGCTCAACCAAACATTTGACCACAAAGGAACGTTCCGGCATCATTAAGAAAACTTTCCTGAATGACCATGAGGGAACGTTTGCAGCGAACGTTCCTGCACACTTCAGTGAACGTTTGCAGAATGTTCCCCGAATCGAAAATTTGTTCAGTCAGTAACTTCCCCTTTTCTTCTGTCTATCTCTCAGTGTGCCTGTGTCACCCAGAAGGATCCCAGGGGGGTGCATGTGACCCTGCGTCTGGGCAGTGTGTGTGTCGACCCGGAGTGACTGGGCAGCGCTGTGACCGCTGCTCCAACCCAAGCCTCCAGTTCCCATACTGCACTGGTAATGTTCAAACTACAGTCCAACCAGCAAGTCAAACCTGTGAAATGGGGAGCCCAAATATAGAGCCGTGCTATCTGAAAGTTTAGAATGAGAAATCCAATACTGTCTGTGCCATTTGTTTTAATGAAAAAGAAACACAGCAACTATAAAAACACAGGAAACTAAATATTGTCTGGAAAAGGGACCGGTGATAAATAGTGTAAGCTTCACACCCCATGACACCCCATTACTTCATGTTTCTTATCAACTAAAGTGTCGGGTCAAACATGCCCTTGAAGTGTTTGTTTCAAAGTGTTTCATTTTCACGCAAAATCCCTTCAGTGTTTAGAGCTGGGTTTCATCTCGGTGACCTCTCACTGACCTCCCCACTCTAAGAGCCTGACCCACCAGTCACTCTGCTTCAATGCCAGGGAGAGATCCTGTGTAGACCACTTGTTCAGTGTCTGCTGTAAAAGTCATGTGTGTGTTTATGTAACTTGTATGTTAATACAATGACTTAGGACCTACTCCAGCTCCCAGCAGCCAGTGCAACCAAGTGGGGTCAGAGGTCGGCATCAAGGTTCCTCAGGGGGTGAGTACAGTGTGTGTGTGCGTGCGTGTGTGTGTCAGAGAGTGGTCTTTTGTATAACAGAGCCTTTCTATGTGTGAAAAGTAGTGTGTTTATTTTCCCTATCAAACACCCAAACGGAGTAACTGTGAGAGAGCTCTCTACTTTCTTATCTGAAGTCTGGCTGTGGTGGGAATCTTTTTTTTTTACCCCCAACCACACCAATGCTTTCCAGATCAAAGAGCATACCATTCCATGAAATGATCCGATAAATTGTGTTGCTAAATCTTAAAGGAGAGTTGAATGGATTAGTGCCCTGGTGTTTACAAGGAAGCAGTAACGTGCCCGGAAGTAAGTATTAACTGATTAACTGCAATCACAAAAGGAAAAGCCACTTCCTTCCATTTTTGAGAGAAACTGGGTTCAAATCAGTGACATCAGAAGTGCAGGCATGCAGAGTCTCTTTTTTGTTGGGCTGTTATCTTGCATTGCAATGTTTTGCTAGTGATATGCTGATAGCCATTGTGTGGACTTCACAAATCAGCAGAAGCCACATCTGGCAGAGCACTCTATAGTGTTTGTGGGTGATTGATGTCTGTTTTTCAGCGGATGCTGACATGCATTTCTTATATGCTGAATAAACCCCCTGTTTGATCAAACTAAAATGTCAGATCCTATTTTTTGTGTATGTGTGCAAACTAAGTTGTGTATTATGTGACCCACTGGCTATTGTTGGTTGGCGATGGTATTTGTGCAATAACACAGAATAAACTGAAAAAATGGCTGTTGTGTGTGTGTGTGTGTGTGTCAGGGCTCCTGTGTGTGCCGGCGCTATGTGGAGGGCCCTCGTTGTGACCGGTGTAAGCCTCTCTTCTGGAACCTGGCCCGTGACAACCCCAGCGGCTGCATAGGTGAGTGCCAGTGACCACCAGGTGCTTCCCTGGGCTCACCAAGGACCTACTGTAACACAGTCTCTCCCCTCTCTCTCTCCCTCTAATACATGTGACTCACCTTTTTGTTTTTTCCCCATCCTTTTCTATCTAAAGAATCTGATATGACAATGGGATCAGAGAAGTTATATTCAACCTAATACACAAATCAAAGTGCACGCAGTATTGCTTGTTGTTAAACAAATGAATTTGTAGTCATCACAGGTATATGTGTTTTGTGGTGGGCAAGTGGAATGTATCCAGCTGTCTCTCTGAAATGTCCCAGGCATCCACACCTGATTTCACCTCAGGCACCTGAAAATAAAAAACACATAGTCAGTCACTGCACATTGGAGAGTGAGTGCAAGGCCCAGCCTTACTGTTCCAAGGGGACGATTTATGGTGTCATTGCAGCACAGTGGTGCACTTGTATACTGAGCAGCGTGGCAGGGTTTGATTCTGGACTTTTAAGTCCTAACAATCGCCCCCTAGTTTTCAGTGCGGCTCCAAAGTGCATTTGGGTATTTAAAAATGTGAACTCAACAAGCCCAATCTTGTCTGACTACGTGAGCGATGTCCTCAAAAAGGTGCGAGGATGCATGTGTGCTTTCTCTTTCTCTCTTTCTCTCTCTCTCTCCTCCCCTTTTCATGCAGCTCTTGTAAAAGAAAAGCTGGGCAGACAGGGGCCCATCTCAAAGCCAGGCAATGATTCTGCTTCTGCTTCTTCTCTCCCAGGGCTGCAGCCCGGGGGCAGGCAGAGAGAACAGCCTTCACCTTTGTCCACACGTCTGTCTAGAGTTACCGCAGGAATGTTATTGCCTGTCCATTGCCAGGAGGATATATGGACAGGGCAGCATGCACAAAAAAAGCCACTTTTAATATTCCCTCTGAATTCTTTGGGTTTTGCTGTGGCCAGATGTACAGCGGGCACTATTGCCTTTGATGTGGGGGCCTGAGGAAACATGCTTTGTGTCGGCGCTCCTGAGCCATGAAAAGAGACGTGGTTTAGAGTAATTACGGTCTATTCATCCTCGTCCACCTGCACCTCTCCCGCTCTCTCCTCTCCTCACCTCGACTCTCACTCGCTCACGCTCTCTTCCACTCCTTTTTCTCTTTCAGTTTCTCCCTCTCTGCCCACGTGTCAGTCTATTTTGTCTAGCTCTTGTGTTCTTTGAACCATGCCATTTCTTTTATTTACCCTTTGAAAATGCCTGATGTGTTATGTCTTTGTTGGACAGATTGAAATTGTCCCCTACACAGCTGTGCATGTTGGAGTCCCATACATACACAATCCCAGAGTCATTAAAGGTTGTATGAACAATTGCGGGGTAACGTCACTTCTATTGATGTTCAAACAAAACAGAGAGCTAGCTCGCTACTCCCTCCCACTCCCTCCCGTGCAATTGAAACTCTCCTAAACGCGCATCTCGTCGGTTATTGGTTGGAACACTTTATTTTGCCTTTGAGTGGTTGCCAACACTTGTTGGTAGCAATTGTTTTTGTGTACAGATCTCGGAGCCTAGGCTGCCTACAGAGACGCGTTTTTTTGACAGCCTGCTTATGGGGCAAGCAGCTAGCGGATTGTTAGGAAAGATTAGATGAATGTGATCATTTATGTTTGGGCCTGAAATCGCTGATACTGAATATTAATCAGTTCGTTAATATTGAACATTTAGCTTGAATGACGATGTGACCTCTGTGTTTTTGCAAACCTGTCTATTAAGTGTGTTTGAAAGAACGCTGCATTTGTGTAAAAGTAAAAAAAAAAAAAAAGCACACACACACACATAGCAGTTTCTCAGTATGGTGGTGAGTGACCAGAAACCCAGACGGCTACTTCCCTGCAGCTCGGCCTTCCCAAGGGCACTGATGTCATCGGGGAGATGGCATCTGAGCGTGGAGCAGGCCTGTAATGTCTGTGCTGTATCTCTCTCTCTGTCTTTGCAGAGTGCATGTGTGGCGATAAGGGCACCCTGAGCGGCGTAGGGGAGTGCCAGCAGGTGGGTGTGCAGTCTGCAGCTCTCTCTAAAGAGCTTGTGTGTGAAATAACCCTCACAGCGAGAATAACAACCTGAGATTATAGTAGCACTGTGCTTACACCACTGTAGGGCGGAAAGTACAGGGTGCAATGACCCTGAGAGAAAATGAATGCATTGTGCAGCTGTTGATTGGTAGGGAAATTACTGAGATAGAGTGTGTGTGTGTGCATGTGCGTGTGCGTGCGTGTGTGTTTCAGGAAACTGGTGAATGCTACTGCAAGCCCAATACCTGCAGCCACTCCTGCAGCATATGTAAGGAGTCCCACTTCCTGCTCCAGAGGAAGAACTATTTTGGCTGCCAAGGTGAGTCATCCCTGCTGCTCACATAGGGAGCGTGCGGGCCACACCCTGGTCAGCGATGGCCACAGTAGAGTTTGTGTAAGATGTCTTGCTGTTTACCTTCAATGACTTCTTTAGTTTGTTTTACCTAGTGAAATGATTGTGTCTGAGAGATGCATTATGTCTTAGATGAGGGTGGGGTCTCCTCAATCCCCAACACTAATACAGGGTTCCCATGTGGCCTTAAAATCCTTGAAAGTTTGTGAATAGGAGAAATATAAATCAATATATTTTAAAAGGTTTTGAAAATGGACAAATAAACATCATGGGTTATTGAAAGTGCAAGAAGGGCACATACCGGTAGATGTTCGTGCACTCAAGCCTTGTTTTGAAGCCTGATGGTTCTTGTTATAAAGATCCCCTGTGTTGAAACAATATATAACCTGGAACCTGTGCCTGGAAAGTCTTTGAGGTCAATGTTTAACTAGATATTGGAATCCTGTCAGTCTTACACACATTTTGGCTACTCCCCTGCTGATAGGCTGCCAGTGTGATGTGGGCGGTGCTGTGGGGAGTAGTTGCGATGACCAGACGGGACAGTGCCAGTGCCAGAAGAATATCAGAGGCCGCTCCTGCGATGAGTAAGGGCCTGGAGTCTAACTCTGTGTGTGTGTGTGCAGGTTTCGTGAGAAACATCAGCACCTCCTTCCACAGTCAAGCTACTGTTGCCTGGGCCTGTTATCTTAGTTTTCTCCTTTTAATTAGAAAACTCTTTGTTTCAACGCCAGAGGAGATATCGTCCAATCCCCTACAGATACATTTTATTGCAGACTTTTGAGAGGCTTTAATGATACTCTCTGTGCTGCTGCCTCCTTATCCTGCCTTACTTGTGGTTTCAGGCCAGAGACCAACCATTACTTCCCCAGCCTCCATCACCTAAAGGTTGAGGTGGAGAATGGCATCACTCCCAATGCCCGGCCCGTGCGCTTTGGCTACGAGCCCCAGGTGTTCCCACAGTTCAGCTGGAGAGGTTATGCCATCATGTCACCTGCCCAGGTAAGGCCTGATCCACTCTTGGCCTCATTTGAGTCAGAGAACCCTGTTTCAACCCCTCTGTGACCGTCATTTGAAAGCATTTCGGGGCAGTGTCAACTGTTTTAGTGTGTGTGTCTATTTTACACTGATGCATGAAGAAGAAGTAAGCCCATGCTATATCTGTACATAAGTGCTGCACTCCCTCATTTGTGTGCTATACAGTAGCTGTCTTTGTTTTTGTTTTTCTTGTTCCAGGCTGAGTAAATGCTATTCAAAGAGTATAGAAGTACTTCTATACTCTTTGTGATAATGTTGAGTATAGAGGTACTTCTATACTCTTCTTTGTGCTAATGCTGAGGTGCTGAAGACTGCGGTCCTCTGGGCCTGTTCTGGTGAAGGGACTCGGCTTCTCTCTCTCTCTCTTCCCCCTCAAAGGCTTAACGTTCTCTCTCCCCAGCCAGAGGTTGTCCTTTATCTCGCTGTGGTCTCCCCGGGTCCCTACCACATAGTATTGCGCTATGTCTCGTCCAAGCCTCGGGGGGCAGTGCGTGGGCGGATGTTGTTGGTGAACCAGTCTGGCTTTCACTCTTGCTGCGACTGTAAGTGATGCGTGTGTTTGCCATCACTCCGTTTTTTGGCAGTGCTTTTTGCCGCTAAAGAAACTGATGAGCGGTCAGCCGTTGTCGTCTGAAGGCTCAGAGGCCTGGGCAGCGGAAGACCGGATTCAGTCTTTAGAGGCAGAAAGTGACTCGTCTGTTTACCCCCCCGCCTCACTTGTCGTCTGATCCTTGTGCTTGCGGCATGTCCACCCAAATGCATGGCCTGCTAGACACGTGTTTTCTCTGTGTGTGAACGGCTTGCGGAGGCCTACAGATATGCCCATAATTGAAGTGACTTCTTGATGGATCATTAAGGGTAGTGATTCTCTATAATTCACTGCAGCTGCATTTTTTCATTTAGTGGTAAATCATCCTTAAGAAAGATGGGAAGACACAGCAGTCATATGAAATGAGATGTTTGGTGTACTGGTCATGCCAGGCAGCCATCAGTAGTGGGCAGCATGCCATGGAGCCTCCTGCAGCCCACTGCCAGTGTGTGGTAACGTGCTTGGACTCCGACCCTGACTTGACCTCCGACCTGACCCTTGCCTGCATTTCTCCCTCTCCCTCTTCCCCTTCCCTGCTCGTCACTCCTCTTTGTGTGTTTGTGTGTGTGCACCCCCTCCCTCCCTCCAGAGTGAAGTCAGTGTGAGTGTGCATGTGGACGAGGCTCACCGTTCTGCCTTCCGCCTGCTGCTGCGCTACGCCAACCCCGGCACGGCCAGCGCGACCGGCCGCATCACGGCCTCCCGGTCCCGCGGAGGTAAGGCCGCCAGTCTCCCGCCATCGCCACCATCTCTCTGGGCTGTCCTCCCTCCAGCTCCCACCCATCCTGCCCCCACCATTACACACACACACACACACACACACACACACACACACACACACACACACACACACACACACACACACACACACACACACACACACACACACACACACAGTGGGGCCAGTGAGAGTTGGAGGGTCATAGGCTGGAGAGGAGAGGTGGTGTTTAAATAAAGCTCTCTTAAGATGAACCAATCTAAAACATACATCTGTGATCTGAGCAAGAGCATGAGGGCACTGACAAACCTAAAATGGAGGCCTTGGACAGATTTGAGTGTATGACACTTGCACAAACATTTTGGTTACATGTGGACATTCGGTAAATACAATGGCAAAAAAACAACTGGCCATGATAAGTTATTTGCCTTTTAGTGAGGGCAAATACTTCCAGTAGATTATTATGCTAAGCAAGGCTAATGGTACCAGACTGGGTTATTGCATGCACAGAGATGCAGATCAGTCTGGAAAGGATCACATTGACACCCGTTTCTGCATCACCAAAAACCTGGGATCCAATCACAATCATGTGCATTCAACATAACCAATTGCTGCACTAATGACGATAGGGTTCAACAGTTATGTGCAACTGCAATCAAAACCTTTGTTTACAAGAAAGATGTGTTAGCTGCACTTCTGAAATTATTTGGTAAGAGTTTGATGTACCAGTTTAATTTCAGTGCTGGTTATGTCCCTGGAAGTCGTAAAATGGAAAGTTCAGAAATGAGCATAAATTGTATCCTTTCCAGACGGGCCTGCAGAGCAAATTCGCTAACCAGTTCGTCTGGGTTACTCAGGCTAGATGTTCCTTTAAGTCTAGAATAAACTGGCCAGCCTTTCCAAAGACCAGAGAGCCATGACAGCCTCTTAAGTAAGTACCAGTGCAGATGTCCACCCCATGCCCAGAGGTCTTGTACTCATGTGCTCATAGTCTCGATGGCTCAGTCATGCCATCTCTACATGGTAATAAGGCAGTCTCTCTGACCCCTCAGCTATTTGGCCTTCATACCATCAGGTCATCGACAAGCTGCTCCTCTGAAAAAAACACATGGTCACAGGCCTCCAAGGAAGGTGTTGTGCATCATGCATAGAAATGTGTGTGTGTGTGTGTGTGTGTGTGTGTGTGTCTGTCTGTCTCTGTCTCTGTCTCTGTCTCTGTCTCTGTCTCTGTGTGTTGATTTCTGTGTGCTGATGTGTCTTAGGGGCAGGTGAGAGCAGAGAGGTGGTGTTCCCGCCAAGTCGTGCTCCGGCTCTCCTCACGGTGCCAGGTGATGGCTTCGCTCAGCCCTTTACCCTGAACCCTGGCAAGTGGAACCTCCACATTCAGGCCGAGGGCATTCTACTGGTGAGGCCACGGAACAGAGCAGAACCAAGCAGACAGCAGAGCAGTGGAAATGAGTTTGAATACAGAAAAACACTCTAGAGTCTAGTTGTACAGATCTCCAGTATATTTCTCTAATTTATGTCGTATTGTTTAATGTGCAGATTTCTGCTACCTCACAAGTTTCTGCAACCTCTCAAATTCGAATGCGATCGTAAAAAGTCTTACCAATTCTAGTCACACTCCTAATAATTTACTCATTCCAATCTATATTAGAGTATGATAGTTAGAATATGAAACTATGTTTATTGCATGTATTTTGGTATCTATTGGTACAGTAACAGTATGTACAATGACTGTATGTTTGACTATCACAATGAATGTTTTGGTATCATACAGCATATCATAGTACACATGTGTATCTCCAGGACTACCTGGTGTTGTTGATACAGCATATCATAGTACACATGTGTATCTCCAGGACTACCTGGTGCTGTTGCCCAGTGATTACTATGAGGCTCCCATCCTGCAGGAGACTGTCACTGAACCCTGCACATACACCAAAGTGGAACAGCACAAGAGGTAGGTATAGTGTGTGTGTGTGTGTGTGTGTGTGTGTGTGTGTGTGTGTGAACGCGTGCTGTGTATGCCGTTTGTCTCTTCCCATGCTATCTGATGACTGGACAAGTGGCCTTATTTTAGAGCATGAGTGCTGGAATCCTCACTCCTAGCAAACAGGAGACCAGGGGTCCCTATCTGACCGGGCCAACTTGACAGTGGTTGTTTTGGTGCCTGTCTGTGTTTACGTGTGTGTATGTGTGTTGAGTGCAGCTGTCTGCTCTACAAGCACGTGCCGATGGAGCGTTTCCCGTTCGTGCTGGGCTCCGAGGGGCTGCTGTCGGTACGGGGGCGACGGAGGAGGGGCCGCAGACAAGCGAGGACGCGCCGGCCCACCGCAGACCACCCAGAGATGGCCTCCATCAGCGGCAGACAGGTGGGAGACTGGACTCATGCGCGCGCACACACACACGCACACACACACACGCACACACGCACACACAGGCTCACTGTCTCTCACAAACAAACACACTCACTCTTTCTTTCTCTCTCTCTCTCCATCTCACTCTCTCTTTCCATGTCTAGTATATTCACATGCACATATATGCTGACATTCTCACATACATTCTCTCTCACACACACACAGAGTTGTTGACACTGCACACGTGAGCAGTGTCAACAACTCGCTCATACACTCGCCTCTCAGTCTTCTCCTTACTCAATGCCAAATCACATATTACTTCTGCAGAAATACGCTGATCTTGTCACTGTGTGTGTGTGTGTGTGTCTGTGTGTGATTTGAATTTGCTTTCTCTATGCAGGCTCAGCTGCAGCTGATGGTGCACGTCCCTCGGCCTGGCCTTTACGCTGTGGTGCTGGAGTACGCCAGTGAGGTGGACATGGTGCAGAACATCAACGTGCACGTCAAGGGTCACTCCCAGGACGAGGTCCATGCCAGGGCCAACATCTACAGCTGCACCTACAGGTGGGCACATTCAGTACCTGTATCACTGTACGCACATGAACCTTTTGTGTGTGCACATGAAACTACACTTCATAATTTTTTCTGCTTATGTCCCCTTAGGGGCTCCGTAATATGGTGTGTTTGTATACTGTGTATAAAATATACATCAGTAATCAGTATCAAGATACAATCAGTATCTTTCTGGCCTGTTAAGATTTCTTTACAGTTGTAGTAGCTGTGTCTAGACATAATATGCATGCAGACACGTATGAGGGTTCAGCAGATGACCTTGCGTGATGCGTCTTCCTGCTCCGTCCACCCAGCTTCCTGTGCCGGAGCGTGGCTGTGGACGGGATGAACCGCGTGGCGAAGCTGCAGATGGCTCACCGGACGGAGTTGCTGCTCCAGACCTCCACCGCCTCATTCCTGCTGGTGAGAGCTGCCACGGCACAGCACAGCACAGCACAGACACAGACACAGGCTCAGGCACGCCCAGGCACAGGGAGGAGCTGGCTCAGGAGGCCGCCGACTGAGAGGGTGATGAGTGCTGGTGTTGAAAAGCGGTGTTGGTGGAGCTGATGGAGCTGATGCGTCCTGTGCTTGTTGTGTTCCAGCACAAAGTGTATGTGGTGCCCGCCGAGGAGTTCTCCATGGAGCACGTGGATCCCAAGGTGCTCTGCGTGTCTGAGCACGGGCGCTTCACCGACGACTGGTAGACGCACACATGCGCGCGCGCCCACACACACACACACACACACACACACACATAAAAACTCTCTTTCTCTCTCATATACACACACACACACACACACATAAAACTCTCTCTCTCTCACACACACACACACACACACACACACACACACACACACACACACACATACAGTACCTATACAGAAAGATGCACCCAAGTACATATACACCCAAAGATGCTCAAGTACAAGTACACTCATGCAGTGCTGGGTTATGTAGCATCAAAGTGTTAAATGCCTAACATGTTCTATCGGATATTATGGATGTGTTATGGATACAGCTTGGTCCAATGTTGTGCAGTGCAGTAAAGCTGTTGTCTTTCAGAGGAAGATTTGTTAGGTGCAGTAGTGTGTTTAAACGGACAGGTCACGTATCTAGCGTCTGGTTGCATTGCTGTACTTGATGGAAACCCTTCTTGTGGAAGAATGGCTGCTCCCTCTTGATTGAGTACTCTTTGAAATACCCAGGCACACATATTTCAGTGTGAAGACTTCTACAGTCTGTTGTTTTGCAGAGTGCATCTGTTAGCCAGGTGGGATTCCATAAATTCCATAAGCTACACACCTGTAACTGTGGGACTTTCACTCCAACTCACACCCTCTCATTCTCCTGCTCACTCCCTGAGTAGCTCTAAGTATACCCAAACATAGCCCTGGAGCTGATCATTACCTGTGACAGGAGGTGGTGGAGAGGGATAAATCACAGGGGCGGTGTGAACCCTTCTCATGAGACCATGTCTTTGCCGGTCCCTTAGGGTGAATTCTATGATGTGTCAACTGTCAATACACTTCCAGTGATGGCATCGGCTGCATTTGTGCCGCGTGCACAGCACAGTAGACTGCACCCCAAGTCTAGTTTCTCTGTGGAACAGATCATAGCCCAGAGCAGGTTTTGTCAGCGCAAATGGGACAAAAGCATACATATGGGTTGTTTGCCAATGCTCACTTTTAGGGGGTTTAACTAGTCAACTAATCGACTATTAAAACCATGAACCAACGATGCTGTAGGCAGCAGTCAACTAGTCCTGGACAAAATAGGTAAAGGCTAAAAGGGCTAGACATTCATTGAAGCACTTCACTAAAAAAGACCTGTTCCACAGTGACATGTAAGCTGTTCAGCTGTGTATATATATATACCTACCTATGCACCTAGCAGGCATGAGCTACTTATTTCACACTGCACGACTTCACCTACTTATGCCTCAATACTGGAAACAATTCAATGTGCTGTGTGAACCAAGCCATTGAGCCATGACCATTATTTACTCTGTGAAATATTTCCGTGGGAGTGTTGGTGACTCATGTAGTCTTTATCTGAAAGTCCACCCCTTTCCCCAGTAAAGTCCTCATTAGTGTCCCGTCTCCAGCTGTAGCTGATGCTGTGGGCTTAACGTCAGCCTAAAATGAGCCCAGACCCCAGAGTCACTAAACATAGCTACCGTTCTGAACCCTCTCTCACACACACACACACACACACACACACGCACACAAACACACACTCACACTCACACTCTCCCCCACTCCCTTAGAATAACCCTGGATGTGAAACACTGTTTCAAGGGACATGGCCACTGTAAAAGCCGTGGCCTGGTAATGAGGCTAAGCTGTCTGAAGCACAACGAAGTGGAGGAAGGAGCGAGGAGAGGAAGAGGAGGCCCGGCACCGGGGACCGGCAACATGGGCACGTCTCTTTAGTTTCACATCAAAGGCCATAAAGACTTCAAAACCTTTTAAGAGAGGGAGAGAGAGGGTAATCATATTCTGCTGGATGTGAATGTTGATTAAGGTGTGTGTGTGTGTGTGTGTGTGTGTGTGTGTGTGTGTGAGAGAGAGAGAGAGCTAGAGAGAGAATAAGAGATAATAAAGGCAGCCTACTTTGGGTCTTTAGATCTTTGGCTTTGTTCCAGTTGCTCTACAGCCTCTTTACTCTGTTTAACATGGCCTGGGGGAGAGTCCTAGAGGTACTGTAAGGGTCAATGTCAGAGGTTTTTACGAGCGTAAATCTCACACCACTTAGATAGAGGGGTCCTTGCTCCCACGCTCTCACACAAGCTCAAATCCACAGCCTTATAAGGCCTGGGCATGCACAGCTGCCAGCACATCACACATGAGTACACAGCATCTCTCTCCAACACACACACACACACACACATACACACACATACACACACATACACATGTATAGACGCATGCATGCAAACAAACTGGGGATTTGAGTATTAGAATGAGAGGGAGGGGTAAGTAGCCAAAGTAGTGAGGGATTTGATGCGTGTATCCAAGTTTCAAAGGAAAGATTATGCCACTTTTTTCTCTTCACGGGTCACAACCTGTGTCTGTTCGCTGACCCGGCCTGTGAACAGTCACGTTGGCTCTCCTGCTCACTGCTAGTCAGCTGGGCAGAGAAGCTCCAGATTATACTATCTCTATCTCTGGCTGCCTGACTCACTTCTATATTTCACTTCACTGAATTTTCTGGGTGGACTGCCATCTGAAAGGAACACAGTCTTGTTTGTTTGTTTGTTTGTTTGTTTGTTTTTGTTGTGGTCTTTCTGATTTCTTGTTCTAATGGTGGAGTAGTTACAGTTGAAGGGGAATGGCGAAAGCAGAGAGAGTTGAAGTGGAAGTAAGCAAGGATCTTTGACGAAAGCTAATATTTGGCCCTGGTGTGTTTTTGTGATTTTACAGTCAGGTGTGTGTCCAAAGCCAGTTCCCCAGCGTCCCCTCAGCGGTGCTACTGGACCCCACTCACCAGGCTCCACGGCCTTCAGGTCCACGGGGCGAAGGGGTGCTTCTCAAATCTCCGCAGGTAGGCCACTCCTTAAAGGCCACCTCCCTCCCAATGCTACTGCCACAGGTCCGCATCCTCTCCTGGGGAAGTGGGCTGCTTTTCAGTTGAGATTTCTTTTAAAGCTTGGCTACAATAGTTGTTTAATGTTTTGTGTGTGTGTGTGTGTGTGTGTGTGTGTGTGCGTGCGATTTCAGACTAAGGTGACGGTGAGTGGCCGAGTGCCTGACCCGGGCAGGTATGTGTTGGTGGTCCACACACGCCAGCCAGAGCACACAGCCTTCCCGGTGGAGGTCCTCATCGATGCTGGAATGATATGGAAAGGTCAGTAATCTGTTTGCACGTGTATATATATACTTACATGCATATATATATAATATGCATGTATGTAGCTTGTGTATGTATGTAGCTTATTATGTGTGCGTTCGTTTGTATATCTCAGCCTATGAGTAACTTGCATGGACATTCGAAATGGACCTCCAACATCAACTGGACTGGCTTTTGCTTGTATGTTTTCTCTTTGTGTGTGTGTGGGGGGGGTGGTTGGGTATCATGCTGAAGGCCTCAGCTGGCTGAACAGCCCTGCAGTCTGGTTCTGATAAGACTCCTTCACAGTGCAGCAGGCTTCCTTCCAGCGCTTCGCAGAGCTCTCCCAGTGCCTCAGTGAACAGGCTGGGATGCATTTCTTCACCCCTGTAGCACGCACGCCCTAGGAGAGTGGGAGAGGACTCTTGTGATGTCCAGTCGTGTAGTAATCCACCACATTATGTCCACCCCACCCCCTCTCACTCTCTCATCTCATCTTACACACACACACACACACACACACAAACACACTGGGCAGTCTCCTGCTTCTCCGATTCTCAACTCACACACTCTCCTCACCTCACATGACCGTTTGATCAAAGGCTGGGTTAGTTCCGTTGCTACTGTAGAGCGCAGGGCCAGGGGGGGTCACAGGGGAGGGAGATTAGAGTCTCCTGGAGCACAGACCTCCAACATGCCCCCACACCCCGTCCTCTGGCTGCAGCCCCCACCCCAAACCTCTGTGTCCTCCACCAGGCTGGCTCAACGCCTCCTTCTGCCCTGCGATGTCCGGCTGCAGGAGTGTGTTCATCGCCGAGCGCCGCATCGCCCTGGACGTGCCACAGAGGGAGCTCGCCATCACTCTGAGGATCCCACCGGGGAAGACCCTCACCCTGGTCAGTGTGTGTGTGTGTGTGTGTGTCTGTGTGTGTGGCCCTTTGGCCTCTTGCTTCATCATGACTGCCCTGGGCTAATGTGCACGTCCACCCTGCACTAGGTTTTTAAAAACCCTACCTCCATTTTCGCTTCCCTCTTTACCTAAGGTGTCACGTCCTGGGCGGCTCCTGCGCAGGTTCAGATATCACAGTGTACAGTAATCCACTTGGGCCGGCCTTGTGCTGGCTTGCTGTGAGCATTCCTCAGGCCCTTGTGAGCACACAGAGGATTTATTTACTCTCACAGGTGGGAACAGGGCGAGGGAACATGAGGGCACTCGTTTGGGTGTGTAGCGTACCGACATCATCGACTCGTAGTTAACAGCGGTGGATTTTCCCTGTGTGCTGTTTTTTTGTGTCATTTTTATCTGTCTTTTTTTTTGGTGGCTCAGATCCCCTCTCCTCACTCTTTTCCCTCTTTTGGACTTGTTTTTGTTTTGTTCTGCTTTAGGATTATATCTTGGCTGTCCCCGATGATCGTTACACGCCAGATCTAATGAAAGCAAAGCCGCTGGATAAGGCGCCTGATTTCATCGCCCAGTGTGGAGGGGAGAGCTTCCAGATAGAGTATGAGCACAGCAATGCACAGCCAGGCCTTCTTAGCCTTTCATCCACTTCATCAGTCATAAATCACTGCAGTTATCGTGCATGAAATGAACTCCATGGAGGTTTCCGATGCATTCACCAAAAAGTCAAATGGCATCCCCTAGTGGTGGGAATCACAGACCCTTTACGGACCTACCTACACTACTTCTATACTTACCTACCTACACTACTTCTATACTTACCTACCTACACTACTTTTATACTTACCTACCTACACTACTTCTATACTTACCTACCTACACTACTTCCTATACCTATTCACACTGCCGTAATGAAACTTTATAAAGATTACTAATTGTAATCTTTTGTTTCATCTATGCTTCTGCTACTACACAGTACAAACCCAGTGCTTCTCACACAATCTTGTTTCTCCTGACCTTAATGCTTACCTGTAGTGCAGGTTGTTTTAACAGCAGCCGTCTGGGATTGACCCAAAAGTGACCTGTCTCTTACGCAGCCCCAGCACTGCCTCCGAGTTCTGCCGAGCCTCGGCCCGCTCTCTGGTGGCGCTGCACCACAACGGGGCCCTGCCCTGCTACTGCGACAAGTCCGGCTCCACCAGCCCCACCTGTGAGCCGCTGGGCGGCCAGTGCCGCTGCAGACCTCACGTTATCGGCCGTCAGTGCACCCGCTGTGCCACCGGCTACTACGGCTTCCCCTACTGCAGACGTGAGTGCCTCTGTGCTAGAGCTTAACTGCTTCTAAACCAAGAGTGATGAATATAACGATAACTGAAAGTGACTGACTATATCATTCTTCATGTCATTATTGTTATATTTTATGTGAGGATTCTTATTATCTAGAACGATACTTATTGTCCAGTTTAGGCCACAGAGTTTGGTATGTGGATCAAAGTGTCCACTAAATTAATAAATGTAAATGCATTTGGCCACAATTTTGAAATCAGTGACTCCATTGCGAGCCATTGTGGCTGACCTTTGCTTTATCCCGAATGTTTGCTTTGCTTTGCGTTGTGTCATAGACAGGAACAAGAACAATTCAATGTTGTGTCTCTTGAACTGTGGTTGTGTCTCTCTGTCCCCTCGCGTGGCCTTGACCTGCAGCGTGTCAGTGTGGTCGGCGGCGGCTGTGCGATGAGGTGACGGGCGAGTGCATCTGCCCCCCTCAGACGGTTCGGCCGGCGTGCGACACGTGCAATAGCCAGACGTTCAGCTACCACCCGCTGGTGGGCTGCGACCACTGCGACTGCTCCCCCACGGGCATCGTGAGCAGCAGCGGCGATTGTGACTCTTACACCGGACAGTGCACGTGAGGGCCACACACCAGCACCACCGCCTCTCACTGTCTGTCTGTCAGTCTGTCACTGTCTTACTGACTTGTCTCCTACCTACACTACTTCTATACTTACCTACCTACACTACTTCTATACTTACCTACCTACACTACTTCTATACTTACCTACCTACACTACTTCTATACTTACCTACCTACACTACTTCTATACTTACCTACCTACACTACTTCTATACTTACCTACCTACACTACTTCTATACTTACCTACCTACACTACTTCTATACTTACCTACCTACACTACTTCTATACTTACCTACCTACACTACTTCTATACTTACCTACCTACACTACTTCTATACTTACCTACCTACACTACTTCTATACTTACCTACCTACACTACTTCTATACTTACCTACCTACACTACTTCTATACTTACCTACCTACACTACTTCTATACTTACCTACCTACACTACTTCTATACTTACCTACCTACACTACTTCTATACTTACCTACCTACACTACTTCTATACTTACCTACCTACACTACTTCTATACTTACCTACCTACACTACTTCTATACTTACCTACCTACACTACTTCTATACTTACCTACCTACACTACTTCTATACTTACCTACCTACACTACTTCTATACTTACCTACCTACACTACTTCTATACTTACCTACCTACACTACTTCTATACTTACCTACCTACACTACTTCTATACTTACCTACCTACACTACTTCTATACTTACCTACCTACACTACTTCTATACTTACCTACCTACACTACTTCTATACTTACCTACCTACACTACTTCTATACTTACCTACCTACACTACTTCTATACTTACCTACCTACACTACTTCTATACTTACCTACCTACACTACTTCTATACTTACCTACCTACACTACTTCTATACTTACCTACCTACACTACTTCTATACTTACCTACCTACACTACTTCTATACTTACCTACCTACACTACTTCTATACTTACCTACCTACACTACTTCTATACTTACCTACCTACACTACTTCTATACTTACCTACCTACACTACTTCTATACTTACCTACCTACACTACTTCTATACTTACCTACCTACACTACTTCTATACTTACCTACCTACACTACTTCTATACTTACCTACCTACACTACTTCTATACTTACCTACCTACACTACTTCTATACTTACCTACCTACACTACTTCTATACTTACCTACCTACACTACTTCTATACTTACCTACCTACACTACTTCTATACTTACCTACCTACACTACTTCTATACTTACCTACCTACACTACTTCTATACTTACCTACCTACACTACTTCTATACTTACCTACCTACACTACTTCTATACTTACCTACCTACACTACTTCTATACTTACCTACCTACACTACTTCTATACTTACCTACCTACACTACTTCTATACTTACCTACCTACACTACTTCTATACTTACCTACCTACACTACTTCTATACTTACCTACCTACACTACTTCTATACTTACCTACCTACACTACTTCTATACTTACCTACCTACACTACTTCTATACTTACCTACCTACACTACTTCTATACTTACCTACCTACACTACTTCTATACTTACCTACCTACACTACTTCTATACTTACCTACCTACACTACTTCTATACTTACCTACCTACACTACTTCTATACTTACCTACCTACACTACTTCTATACTTACCTACCTACACTACTTCTATACTTACCTACCTACACTACTTCTATACTTACCTACCTACACTACTTCTATACTTACCTACCTACACTACTTCTATACTTACCTACCTACACTACTTCTATACTTACCTACCTACACTACTTCTATACTTACCTACCTACACTACTTCTATACTTACCTACCTACACTACTTCTATACTTACCTACCTACACTACTTCCTATACCTATTCACACTGCCGTAATGAAACTTTATAAAGATTACTAATTGTAATCTTTTGTTTCATCTATGCTTCTGCTACTACACAGTACAAACCCAGTGCTTCTCACACAATCTTGTTTCTCCTGACCTTACTGCCTGTCTATTTCACTTGTCTGTCTGTCTGTATGTCACTTACATGCATATTAAAAACTTTTGGTAACACTTTACTTGATTGGTGAGTTTGTAACACATTCATAGCAGCTGTCATAAACTGCACATAAAGCATTCATGACTGTTTCATGAGACATGACTCAACATTCATACCAAACCTTTTATGAATGTGGAAGACAGAACGATGACAACTTGTCAAAATAAAAGTCCAACAATCGCAAAGGAGCATTGCCGTTTTTCTCTCCAGCCTTTGTAAATATTTCATGAATATCTTATGAAGTCTACATCGAATGTCACTTTACTATACAAGTTGTGAAGTATTCTTAATCACTGAATTTTACACTGGGAGGTAAACTAGCCTACATTCAGCTGACCCGTATTTGTGTAACCTGGAAGGGTTAGACATTCCCAGTAGCAAAAGATGAGAAATCATCTGCAAAGGTGTCATAAAACAAATACATTTTCATGAAACAAAAATTATTTGCTTGACCATGTCTTTTTGGCACTGGAGTAGCCCATTGACTCAGATGTGACGTGATCAGGTAAGAGGTTTGGAACAAAAATGGCAATGCTGCTTTGCAATTGTTGGACTTTTATTTTGACACATTTTTGTCGTTCTGTCTTCCACATTCATGAAAGGTTTGGTATGAATGTTGAGTCATGTCTCATGAAACAGTCATGAATGCTTTATGTGCAGTTTATGACAGCTGCTATGAATGTTATGAACTCACCCGTCAAGTAAAGTGTTACCAAACTTTTGAATGTTTGTCTTATTATATACACAATACGTTATCTTCAATATATTTGTAGTATTTTGATGTATATGATGTGACTGGGAAATACAGTCTGCAGTCATAAACTGGTACATTTCATGACCATTTGATCCGCTTAATGCTATTTTTGTTATAGCACACAGAGCACATAGTGTTTCAAAATGGTCTGAAATGTGTTGTTAATAGCTGTTGGTGGGTTTTATGTGTGTGTGTGAGAAACAGGTGTAAGCCCAGGATCGGTGGACGTCAGTGTGACCGCTGTGCTGCCGGCTACTTCCGTTTCCCAGAGTGTGTGCCATGTGACTGTGAGACTGGGGGGGTCCGCCCAGAGGTGTGTGACCCCAACACTGGCCAGTGCCTCTGCAAGGTAGTGACCCTCTCTCACCCCTCACGCACATACACACACCCACACCAGAGTGGATGTAAGGGTATCCTGGCATATCGTGAGCAGAGTTCGGGCAATATGACTCAAGGTATGCCTCTTCTGACTCTGCTGTGTGTGTGTGTGTGTGTGTGTGTGTGTGGTGACAGAGGAACGTGGAGGGTGAGCGCTGCGATTCCTGTCGAAGAGGCTCGTTCCACTTTGATCCGGCCAATCCCAGCGGTTGCATCGAGTGCTTCTGCTTCAAAGCCATAGACCAGTGCCACAGCTCCAGCAAACGCAGGGGAAAGGTGTGTGTGTGTGTCTGTCTCTCTCTCTCTGTGTGTGTGCGTCTCTCTGTGTATGTGTGTGTGTCTCTCTCTCTCTCTGTGTGTGTGTGTGTGTGTGAGAGAGAGAGAAAAACTATTAACAGTAATATAAATGCAAATGAGTTTTTTCACCAGTTAGCTCTTGGAGATTTGACAATTCTGCTAGATTATGATATACATAGACAGCAATATCAACAATCAACGAGTAGTCAATAGTATCCCTGACGTGCGTGTATGTGTATGTGTGGTTTGTGGTCATTTGGTCATTTCATATCTGATGTACCTTCCGTGTGTGTGTGTGTGTGTGTGTGTAGTTTGTGGACATGCATAACTGGCGCCTGGAGAAGGCTGACCTGGAGGAGGTGCCCTCGGTGCTCAACCCCATAAGCAACATGGTGGTGGCCGACGTGCAGGAGGTGCCCCGCTCTGTCCAGAGCCTCCACTGGGTGGCGCCACCCTCCTACCTGGGCGACAGGGTGAGCAGTGCAGCGCTATGCCATGTTGCTCGATGCCAATGCCTGGTGTCGGGTTTCAGCCTCTCTCTCTGTGCGCTCAATCACTGCACCAACCTGCCTGAGGGTACTTCAGCTAAAGAGCGAGAGAGATTTTAATTATGGCTCTGCATGTGGACACAACACTAAATGCTTTTGTTCTCACATTATGTTGGCTAATTAGGCAGTTTTACCTGACAGAACCCTTGCTGCCAAAAGCACCTAAAGCCCTCTCTGTGCCTCTGTAGGTGTCCTCCTATGGCGGCTACCTCACCTACCAGACCAAGTCCTTTGGCATCCCCAGCGAGGGTATGCTTCCCCTGGACAAGAAGCCAGACCTGCTACTTAGTGTGCGTATGACTCTCTAAGACTTCAGGCTCTCGTGTTGTGTTATATTTTGAAGTGCCAGCCCTCTTGAATCGTCTTGATTGTGTGTGTGTGTGTGTGTGTGTGTGTGTGTGTGCAGGGGGACCAGATGACACTGGTGTACTTTGACCCACAGTCCCCTGATCCAGACAGACTGTATCAAGGCAGAGTTCAGCTAGTAGAGGTAACTTGCTCACTCACTCATTAAAAGACATTAAGTCATAAGTAAAGAAAATGAAGTATTGCTCAATCTGTTCCCACATGGTTTTAATCTGTACTGCCATCTCACACTGTGAAATGGAATTGAAAAGCAGCCATAAGTGACTGGAGGTGCACTATGTGTGAAATGTTTGAACAAGCATTTGAAATGTCTTGCTCCCTCTTTATTAGTAGCTGGACACAACTGCAGATATTGTAGCTTGTATTCAAAGACCCTAATCTGAATAACCAACTTTACAATGATGAACTGATCCTGATTAAAGGGTGAAAATCCTCAATCATGTCTGTTTTGTAGTACCGGTATGTCTGTCAGTTAAGCATATTTTACTTTGTTCAGCTCTGAGCACCACAAGGCAATGATTTTATTCTCAAAGCACTTTGGAAAATGTCTAAAAAGGTGCCAGCAGAAATGTGTAGAGAGACTCTTATTAAGATGATCTGTTTTATCTATGTAATTATGTTTTTTATTAGTTGGCGTCATTGATTTATATTGTTTGTTATACCTTTTGCCAAGATATAGCCACAGATGCTGATATGGTATGAAACTGAAATTCCTTCTACTGAACAGACTGATCTGAGTGGTTCATCAGAGCCATCTGCAGGGGTGCTCTCGTCTGAGCCCCTCTGCAGCAATCACTGAGACGGCTCTTTGTTGTCGGCAGGGCAACCTGCGCCACGCAGGCACCAGGCGGCCGGTGTCGCGTGAGGAGCTGCTGCGGGTGCTGGCGGCGCTGGAGGATGTGCGCGTGCGCGCCCTCTACTTCACCCAGAGCCAGAGGCTCAGCCTGGGGGACGTGGGCTTGGAGGAGGCCAGCAGGGACGGACGCGGGGCACCCGCCAGCACCGTGGAGGAGTGCTCCTGCCCACCCCAATACAGCGGAGACTCCTGCCAGGTGAGGGCTGCTGGACAGGGGCCTGAGGGGTGGGGGGTGGAGGGGTGAGGGGGGATGTACAGTGAGAGTGATGTGTTTGGAAATGGACTGGATTGCATTGGTACTCTCTGTCTGCTGGAAGGAAAAGGATGGATGGTGTCAAGGTTGGAGCTGGAAAAGAGCTGGAAAAGAGCTGGGAAAAGAGCTGGGAAAAGAGCTGGGAAAAGAGCTGGAAAAGAGCTGGAAAAAGAGCTGGAAAAAGAGCTGGGAAAAGAGCTGGAAAAGAGCTGGGAAAAGAGCTGGGAAAAGAGCTGGGAAAAGAGCTGGGAAAAGAGCTGGAAAAGAGGGGGAGAGGGAATTGAGGGTGATTGATAGAGGGAAGAAAAGAGGGTGAGTAGGAGTAAGGAGCAAAGAAGAGAAGGAAGAGGGGTGAAGAGGGGTGAGTAAATAAGGAGAGAAAACAATCATGATGTGGGTGGTTGGGTTGACTGGGAAGGTGTGCTTACTGTATGGACTGTTTTGTGGCAACTTCCATTCTTTAAGCAAAACTGAATAGACCCGATTTCATTATGTTGCCTGCATTGTACACAAATGAAAAATGGTAAGATCGCGACATGACTGCTGGTCGAGATGGCTTTGATGTAAAGGGACACCTGGTTTTATGGGAGCTATCTGAATGGACGCTCATGAAAAGCACAGATGTTTTCTACCCTTTCCCCCAAAATGCCATTTCTAGTGAAAGACTGGCTCATTGAGCATCTCTCATACAGGACCTGCATGTTGTGTTGGGCCAGTTGCCATAACACAGAGAAACGGGGAAACTATAATGACTCCCTGGGTTTTTTTTTCCACACAAAGAGCTCAGGGCTACATGATCGTGGTCTGTGTCTGCCCCAACATGCCAAGACACACCCTTTCTGCAGTGAGCTCGCTCTGACGAATGGGGAACATTCATGAGGGCGAAGGAGCCCACAGCTGACGAGGCGCGCACGGAAATCTCTGGAAAAGAACAGCCGATGAGCGCGTCTGTCAGAATGCGTCGCCTCGGGGGAAGAACTTTCCGGTTGCCAAAAGACAATCTGATATCAGTTGCTTCTCCAACATCCAACTGCTGTGTCATGGCAACAACTGACTGACAACTCAAATACAGCGGAATTCTGGAGGGATGTGACTAAGAGGGGATGATGGAGTAAGCTTTGAAAGAACTAGCTTTAGAAAATCTTAGACATTTCAAATTACTATGAAACATGCTGACTGGCAGATTCTTTTTTAAAAACATTAATTTGGTTAAAAAAATTATTATTATTTCTTAGGGCTGAAAAATCATGTGTAGCCAGTGTACTGTCTCTAGTATCAATGTAGCAGTAGGTATTTCTACTGTGCTATTCCTCTCTCAAAAAGAGAAGTAGGCTACTGTACACTAAGATATTGCAATCGCATTCCTAAGTCTCTCTTCCACTTCACTGGATTTTAAGGCTTTTTATTGATACTGACAATATCTCATTAAGTTCCCTATGTGATGAGTTTTTGAAGTGCCCCTGCTGTGGGAAGTAATGATGTTCAGGATTAGGTGTGTGTGAGGTGTTTTTCCTCCGTTGATTTTGCTCCTGGGTCCGCATTTCTCATCCAAACACTGTTGAAGGTGACGAGGCTGCTCGACAGGTGTGGCCACAGGAAACAGTTTATCTGTAGCCAGAGGCGCTGTGGAAAGGAGCAATGCCCTGACACATAGGTTAGGCGTGGCATCTGAGACAAGACCGAGTTACTCACAAACCTCATGCAGACTGTGTGTGTGTGTGTGTGTGTCTTTTTGGGAGTGGCAGTCCCACCCTGCTGTTTTGAGTGGATATGCGTGTGCCTGTGTGTGTTTGTGTTGTGTGATTCAGGTGTGAGTACTCCGATAGCAAAGTCTGAATGTATAATATACAACATCTACTGACCCAAACAAATTAACTGACACATGGATCAGTTGTACAGTTGTACACACACGCATTTTTGCATTTTCTGTTTATGTAAAGCACATTGAATGACCTCTGTGTATGAAATGTGCTATATCAATAAACCTTACTTGACTTGACACAAATAAATATATAAATGTCCTCAAATACACATACCTAGACAAAAGGACTCCAAAAATGTGTGCTTAACGTTTACATACAGTACACTTCAAGTCAATAGAGACCCCACCTATTCATGCTGAGACTGGAAGACCTGGCAAAGCAGGGCTCTTATCTCAATGAGTTTTATGCCCTTTATCCCTGATTGGGGTTGTACTAGCTTCATCTTTTTTAATAAACTCTGTGTGTGTGTGAATATTAGCACACAACCATGTATGTGTTGGAGGGGAATTTTTCACCTTCTACGCAAACTAGAGTGACTGTGAATGTATGTGTGTACATCCATTCCTGAAATGGGTGAGTGTGTGTGTGTGAGTGAGCGTTACTCACTGTCTCAGGTATGGGTGTGTGCCGAAGAGGGCGTGGCATGGCCTCTCTGCCTTTAAGAGAGCGCTGCCCGTGTGGTGGGGAGTTATTTTCACTCCGACTACACTTGAGGAATGTTATACACACGCATGGAGACAAACCAATGGAAGAGGACTATGATGAGGGCCCTCATCGTTCTGGCCCTGCTGGAGTTGTGCTTGGCAGGACCCAGACCCTCCGGATCATCCAGACGGATACCGCGCCATCCGGGGGAACAGCGGCCACACTACCCGTCTGTGACTGACAGAGAATCGCAACGACTTGTACACCAGTTGCCATACCACCACAGAGGGCAGCAGGTGCGCTACCCATCACCCAATGACCACGGGACTCAACAGGTCCAGTACCCATCACCCAACGACCGGGATTCACAAAGAGTTCAATACCCATCACTTAATGATCAGGATTCACAAAAAGTTATTTACCCTTCAGTGGGAGACAGGGATGCAAGCACCGCACTTCAGGTAAAATGGAGTTATTTCTTGACAGTTTTGTTGCTCCTCAGATATTTGTTTTGTCCTGGAAATGTCTCGGGGACCAAAATGGATGTCCACTTTTTGTCTTTTAAGAAGCACTTTGAAATCTCCTATACCCTTATCTTTCACCCTAGGATACATACATATTTAATTATTTTGACTGGGCAGGTATGCGTTGTAGAGATGTATTGTGTGTTGAAAGTTATGGCTCACATGTGCATGCATGCACACGTTTGTGTGTGCTTATGCAATGCGTTTGAGTAATTGTCAGTGTTTGTTTCTTGTAAATGTCTCTCTTTTGTCATTGTTAATGTAATTGACTGACTCCATGTGCTGTCCTGTTCAACAAGAATAATGGCCGTCTTTCTCTACGTCTCTGTTTGTCAGAAATGTGCCCGTGGTTTCTATAGAGACAGAAGTGCACAGCTCCCAGGCAGGTGTGTGCCCTGCTCCTGTAACGGCCTATCAGACGAGTGTGAGGAGGGAACAGGAAGATGCCTGGTAAGACACACACGCACACACACACACACACACACACTAACATTCACACCCATTCATACACACCCTACCACTCCCACACTGGTTAGCCACACAGCGCTTGAGTCAGTGTCTGGTCTCCACAGCAGGCACTGCCAAGGGGCATGTTTGTGAACGCTAGCCTGTCATTAACCCATTACATTACATGTACATGCGATTCAGCCATTTAAAGACAAACACAAGAATTACAGACCTTCTCAATTAAATATCGAAGCATCAATCATAGACATCAAAGCATAAAACATTGTTAGCTTGACCAGCATGGGCATCATCTCATACATGGAAATGCAGCCATCAAGCTGAAACGGGCTCTTCTCACACAGACTCACACAGTGTAGTGAGATGCCAGCGGCACAAAATGGTGGTGTGTCGGAGCCTATGTAGTCTGCCGAAGGGTCTGCGGTAGCTGTGTGTGTGTGTCTGTGTGTGTATGTGTCTGCGGCGTTGCGTAAGTGCGGCTCATGATGGGGCCTGTGCTGGTCCTCTGGGCCCTGGAGCTGAGCTGACAGGCATGGTCACACACGAGAGAGCACAAGCATTTGGGGTCCCACACACACAAAGATGTGAACACGTGTGGACACAGAATGCTTTCAGTGAGAGCCAATCTCCCGTGAAGAGACGGCCCATCAGCCACAGGCAGCAGACACCTGAGAGTTGGGTGTGGAGGAGAGCACAGGGAGAGCTGCTCAGACAGGAGCGCTTCTTCAGCTCTTAGGAGAACCTCCATACAGGTCCACATGGGCTGGATTTGGTTATATAATAAGTCACATTAGTGGTTGGTTAGGAGACAGATGACCACATCAGTCAAGGTTGTGGACACGAATCTCTAGCACACACCCTAGTCTTGCTGAAGATCAACAGCTCATCTCATATAATGAAACATACTCTACTGCAGTGTAAGCCATCCTGTAAACACTAGGGTGGGTGTTACGTGAAGTGCTGTGATTTGTCTGAGAGCATTTACTCAGTTAAGTATTTGTACTCATTGAAGTCTGTTGTCTCTACCCAGAACTGTCAACATAATGCTGCTGGGGACCACTGTGAGCGTTGTCATGAGGGTTACTATGGCAACCCTGCCCAGAGGAGCTGTCGGCTGTGCCCCTGCCCACTCACCATCGACTCCAACAGGTGAGTGACAAAAACAGAGCATCCTTAAAGTTCTGTACGCACCAGCCTGTGCTGGCTTAGTTTACAGTCTGTTATCATAATAAACCAGGGAGTGTTTCTTTTCTCATATATGCAGTTTTGCTACGGGCTGCAGAGAAGTCTCGGGAAGAATGCAGTGTATCTGCAAGCCTGGTTACACAGGAGAAAGATGTCAGAGGTGTGTATCCAATCTAACCCACCAAGCATGTACAATGTCTCACCATCTTCTCATAATATGTTTAAACTCCTAATTCTCCCTGGCCTTTGAACAGCTGTGCTCCTGGTTACTATGGCGATCCCATGGCTTATAGAGGCAGCTGCCGTCCTTGCAACTGCAACGGAAACCCTGGACACTGTGACTCCAAGACTGGAGGTGAGTGGACTGGCAGTGTAGTGAGATTTGGTCATGTGCAGTGTGGGTCTACAAGGTGTCCAGTAGGCCCATATGATGCACACACTTTTGAGGAACAGCAATAGATCTGTGCCAGATAGGAATACCAGAATCACTTTTTAAGCTTTTTGTCTCTTGTGTTTTTAGTTTGCAAGGACACCTTTCCCAAAGACACCAATACCGATGAGCAGTGTCAAGGTGAGTGTCTGTTTGTGTCCTCTCACAGTGAATTGAGAGTAGAAATATGAGGCCAGAGTAGTCAAAGTGTGACATTTATTTTATTATCTTTATGATTGTATTTCCAGAGTGTGACAACTGTGCGCAGACATTACTAGGCGATTTGGAGAAGCTGGATGATGAGTTGGCACGAATCAAGTCTCAGCTGGAGAAGGCCAACGCCAGCAGCTCCTCCCAGGAGCGTCTGAGGAAGCTAGAGGAGGCCATCACTGCTGCTAAGGTACACCAGTGCTCCTCTTGGTCTTGCTCCCTCTCTTCTCCTCTCCTTCTCTTTTGGTCTCCCTTCACCTCATCCCTCTGGCCTCTCCTCTTTGCCGAGGGTCTGTGTGTGTGTGTGTGTGTGTGTGTTTCTGCCCTCTCTCCTGTCTGTCAGACTCAGCCTCATCTCTGTCTGTGCTTCACACCAAGGTGAGTTAGTGTTTTTGGAGGATGTCTATAGTGCAGTCCCAGCTCTTCTCCCCTTGTCTCTGAGCCTTGTTAGGTTGGAAAACACATACAGACTAACTTAAACACCACACATACATGGTGCCAAAGATGTGGTGAGACTCATTCTACCACATCGTTGGTGTTTTAAATGAGTCTGCCACATTTGGAATTTCGCAACTTTACCAAGAGACATTTTGAGGTTATTTTTTTAAAATGATCTCCACCCATTTTTCTTACCACAAGCTCCTGTACTGATTTAATCTGTGGTAACTTGACACTGATCACACCAGCAACGGTGTTTTGTGTACAACATGTTGTTCATCTGTGATTGTCTGTGTGGTTTAACAATCTCAGAAGAATGTGATGAGCTTCATTCAGATAGCGATCTAGAACATTCTGTGGGTGCACACCTCATCAATTGCGTTAAGTTAAAATATTGCCAAACCCCTAAGGATTATTAACTGCTGTTTGCAAAAACACATGTGGAGTGGCACTTTGCCATGGAGCGCTATAGACATGGATTTAATGCTCAGTTTATTGATGTTACACATATTGCACTTGTATTTCACTTTTTGTGTTGTTCTTGAACTTGCATAAGCTTGATGGTCTCATGTCTTTGTATGAGATGATGCCCGTGCTCGTCAAGCTAACAAATGTCATTAAACACTTTCTTTTCTAGATTGTTGTGAACACCTTCACCTCCACTGTAGACCGTCAGAAGTCCAAAGTGACTGACCTGGAGCTGGACACTGAGACCCTCAAAGATGACATCAACCTGCTGAAGAAGCAGGCAAGTTATCTAAATCTAAGTTGATGGTTAAATCTAAAGAGCATGCATCGCCACTTGGGTGATGATTGATTGCTAATGAGTACCATGAGCCAGTTGTGGTGCATGGGAAAAGGCACTATGTATAAGGGCTCTGTTAATGTTGATGACAATGTGCAGGCTGAAGAGAAGAAGAAGGATGTTGACCAGGCCTTGGATGGTGTTGAGGACACTAACCAGAGAGCACAAAACCTGAACACCCAAGCCCAAAACATGTTTAAGAAGATTCAGGGTAGGTTGCATTTTTGTTGTTGTTGTCATTTTGTGGTGGTTGTTTTCAGTTATCTACTTTCTGGTAAAATAGAAGGACAATAAAGCAACTTCATCAGATGGTTGTTGTGGTGTATGACTTACTGTCTTGTCTCTGTCCTCCCCTCCTGCTGTGCGGTCAGACTTGCTGAAGCAGCTGCAGGATGCCAGCGCCAACGGAGACTCCGTGGCCCCAAACCAGCTGACCAAGTTGCTGGAGGAGGCCGAGCGTCTAGTGCGAGAGATGGAGGGCCGCAACCTGAATGACCAGAAAGATGCAGCGGAGAAAGAGAAGGAGCTGGCCCACAAATGTGAGATTCCAATCAACACACACACACACACACACACACACACACACACACACACACACACACACACACACACACACACACACACATTAAAATGATATCGGTTATCATTTATTATTTCTTAGTTTTTTGGTTTTTGGTTAGGTCCTCCTCATGGAAGTATGTTTGATAAATTAAAAATCTGGACTGCAATGCTTGTGTGACATGTTGAATTTAGACTTGCTTTTAAATGAACATTTTATTTTGTGACCACAGTTTTGGAGCACATCCAAAACAATGTGACACGTCAGTGTGATCAGAACAAGGAAGCAGCAACGAGGGTTGAGGGGCTCCTGAAAGACTTTGAGGACAGACTCAAAGACCTGGAAGAAGCGCTCACCCAGGCCAAAAGCTTGGTAGAAAAAGCCAACAACCAGAACAATCTGAACTCCCAGGCTATGCAAGATCTTCTGGTAATTACATATATTCTATTATCACCCACATTATTAAATCTTATACTCAATATTTTTAATTTGTGATTTGATGAAATGGAATGTGTGATTGATTTACAACCAGAACCGCATCAAAGACTTGGAGAAGGAGAGGGATAATGTTGCAGGACAAATAGCCATGGCTAAAGAGCAACTGAAGGATACAGGAGAGCTGCTATCAACCCTGGATGACAGCAAACAGGTATTCCTATCTTGCAGTAGTACAATGCTTCATATCACATATCATAAACCACTCCATATGCGGAATGATCCCATGACAGTAATCTGTTTACTGCCAAAATACCAACTGTGGATTTCCAAGGCTATTTCTCCATATAACAGCAAACCCACAGCATTGTGTCACCACACCCATCTTCGGTTTTACATTCCTGAATGCATAGCGGACTTGCTGACAGGCAAAGCTGTGGTGGTACCTGACACAAACACACACACACACACACACACCCCTGCTGAGACCAGTCAGTTGTCAGTTGTCAGGCTGAAACTTGCTGCTGACTTTAGTGATAGTTATCAGCTCTCCATGTACCAGCAAGGAGATGTGTGGCTTTTTCCCCAACCAGCCACCCCACCCTACCCCACCCTCACTGCATTCTGACACCCCAGTGGTTCTGGTCTGTGTCCTGACAGGAGTACGAGAGACTGGCTGCTCAGGTTGACGGGGCCAAGAACGACCTGACCAAAAGAGTCAACGAGATCTCCAAGGCAGCTGCCAAAGAGGCCATTGTGAAGCAGGCAGAGGAGCATGCCCAGAAGCTGAGCGACCTCGCCAATCAGCTGGAGAAGTACTATTTCTTTCTGGCTATCTGTCAGCTATTCAGCAGTGCCCTGTTATGCTCTCATTTATCATAATGAGCCCATATGCCTTCACTGAAGGCCCATATGCTTCTATGTAACAGTGATTGTATAGATTAAGCAGTACATAGTTGTGTGTTCAAGCCACGTCTTTGTTCCATGGCACATATTTTGTCTTATGTGTAACCACTGCCTGTTTCAGCGAGTAGCACATGCCTTTTGTACATTCGGCCATATTTGTTTGCTCTGTCCTCTCCTGCACTCTTCTTAGAGTTGTAAGGCATGTGTTTACGTGTTGTACATCACATGCTCTCTGCTCAAGAGGAAATGCAGGCCCTGGAGTGACCGAGCACTGCAGGAGAGAGCAGAGAGAGCTTTTTAAGTCAGTCAGGAGTTAGGTCAACACCGTTGCAATTGTATTTTACACATCCATCCTTGTAGAACGGGAGGGTAGTATTTGTGTATCCCTTGCTCAATTAATAACTGTTAAGACTTTGCACTGCGCACTTCTGTGCCTGGAGATCATCTGACGGAACTCTGCTCTCTCCACCCTGCAGGGCGGTCAACGACTCGCGTGGCAGCGACGATGTGCGCAACGCCTTGGCCGCCATCGACGCTTACAAGAGCATCGTCGACGCCATCAAGGCCGCCGAGAAGGCTGCCAACGAGGCCAAAGAGGCCGCGGACAAGGCCTCCCAGGTATGGAGCTCGTCCAGCTCTAGATCCCATATCAATCAATACACCTGACGGGCCGCTGCCCACACTCTACTGCCAGGGTGACTGACCATGTCCTCCTATCTCTGATTTTTGTAGGATGTGAACCAGAAGGATCTGGTCCAGAAAGCCAAGGACCTAAAGGACAAAGGCACCAAGCTTGTGACCTCTGCCTCCGATGCAGAGAAAGATCTCAAACGTATGTAGTAGCACATTCAGATATTAATTAAGAGGGGTGTGCTTTATGGCCAGTAATTCAGATGTCTTATCTTGTTTTACTATCCTGCCATTGTAAGGTTTGCAGGATAATGTGTTGTATTCCTTGTAGCGATATTGCTATATGTTATTACATTTTCTTCCATATTACATTATTTATCTGAAATGTATTTTTGCTGGTTTGTTTTCCTCCTCAGAGGCTGCCTCTGACCTCGCTGACCAGAAGAAGCGTTTGGAAGATGCAAACAAGAAAAAAACAGTCACTGGAGAACGACCTTCAAAAAGCCCAAGATGACCTGAGAGGCATTCAGAGAGGTAGTGTATGAAGTGTCACCCTGACTCATCAGTTTTGTGAGCACAATGAGTGTGGATGGTGAGGGACCAGGCATGGCTGTGGCATGGCCGCTAATCCCCTCCTCTCTATGCAGACGATATTGCCAACATGATTGATGAGGCCAAGAAAGCTGCAGCAGTTGCCAGTGACACGGCCACCAATGCCATGGGCAGGCTGGACGACATTAAGAAAGAGGTAGAGAAGATCAACGTCGGCCCTGGAGACTCCAACCTGGACAGCGTGCTCAATGAAGTGGACAACTCAGGTGTGTGAGGGAGCAGTCTTAGTTGGTGGCAGATTCTCTGCTCACACTCTTTTTTTTTTACGTAGCTGGGAAAAGCTGGGTTTTTGTTTTGTTAATATGTGATGATTGATTTCACAGTGAAGAACCTGAGCAGCACCATTCCATCTCTACTGGATAAGATCAATCAGATCGAGGAGCTCAGCACGCAGGCAGGCCCCGTCACCAATGTGTCGGAGAACATCAAGAGGATCAAAGAACTCATTGAACAGGCCCGTGACGCTGCCAACAGGGTAAGGCTGTGAGACTGGAAGCTCCTGAAAACTTGGATTGATAGATGGATTACAGATTGAATGAGTAAATGATAGAGTAGAGGGATGGATGACGGCATGGATAGACTGATGCACGGACTGAAGAAGTGGAGGATTGTTATGTCAGATTGAAGCCCAGAAGTGCTGTTCCTGATGCTACTCTCATTCCCCACGGCAGGTTACCGTCCCCATGAAGTTCAGGGGAGACAGCCATGTGGAGCTGCGTGCCCCCAAGAACATGGACGACCTGAAGGCCTACACATCCCTCTCCTTGTACCTGCAGAGACCTGAGAGGAGAGGAGATGGGAAACGCAGACGCAGACAGTTAGATACCGACAACGGGAATCTGTTTGTGCTCTACCTGGGGAAGAAAGATGTGAGTTTGTTGTGTTTTATTGTCTTCTCCTGGCCCTGATTTTATCATTGCTATTGTATCCGTGAGCCATCAGAAAGGGAGGGTAAGAGGGCATCAAACAGATCTTGTAGGCTTGTGTGTCCATGAGGTCCAACGAGTGTCTAAAAACAACATTGTTGTGCTCTTCCTCCTTCAGGCATCTGGCGACTACATTGGGATGGCTTTGAGGAGTAATATCCTGTATACGGTCTACAAACTAAATGGGGTGGAGTATGAGGTCGAGTCAGATACTATCACTGGTTCGGCATCCGAGCAAGCAATGTTCGACAAGGTGGATTTGTTCAGGTAAAATGACACTCAGTTTTGTAACTCTGTAAATAAAAATATGCATGAGCGGTTTCTACAAACTGTTGTTCTAGTTTCAGTGCACAGTAATCAAATGCCATTGCACAGTTCAACCATCAGTTCTTGACATGTTTCTATGTTTTGCCTAGAATTTACCAGGATGCTGAAGTGATCATTACAAAGGCGTTCACCTCCAACAACCCGCTTGCTGCTGCATCGGCTTACAAACAAGGAGAACATGCCAAAAACCTCCTGAACATTGATCCCAAAGATGTGGTCTTCTATGTGGGGGGTTACCCCGACTCCTTCACTGTAAGTCCTGCTCAGGCATACGTCTCACACACCTTTCTTTCTTTCTTTCTTTCTTTCTTTCTTTCTTTCCCCTCCTTCCGTCCCCCCTTCCTTTCTTCCCTCCTCCTAATTTGAATGACATCTGATGTAGTCATCTTCAATTTTATGTATATGTCTGTCTCAAGGAATTTTATAGATTTGAATTTTATAAACTTGAGAGCAAAATCTAAGGCAACTGTTCTTTCCCCCTCTTCAGCCCCCGGCTTCACTCAATTACCCAAAATATAAGGGCTGTATCGAACTCTCCACTTTCAATGAGAGATTCGTTAGCCTCTACAACTTCCAAAAGGCAGTCAATATTGAGGACACACCCTGTAAACGGTAAGGACTACAACAGTGATGCAAGATAGTAGTGTAGTGTTAGATCAGCACATTCTCAAAGCATTAAAAACAAAATATTACATAATCAGATCACAATGTGATACACTGACATGCCCGGCGTGACTGAACACAAATGAAACCCAAATTAGAATTTTGTTTTGGATCTTTTTGACTCAATTCATTCCTGCAGGTATGTGCCATCCGTGAGCACCGACTTCTTTGAGGGCACTGGCTATGCGAAGGTGGACGCGAGCCGTTACCTGAGCTCAACAACACTCCGATTCAACCAGTTCATCACCACCCGCTCTGAGAATGGCATTGTGATGTACATTGGCAATGAGGTGAGCCCCGGTCTGCTTTTCCTTCATCGGGGAGTTCGATTAGCCCCCTGTCAAACAACGAGACCGATGGGATGGGATTAATTAATTAATCTCCAGATACTTTTTACTAAAGTTAATAAAAAGATGTGGCTAAAGAATCACTTTTATAAGAGCTCTGGTGGACAACCTCTGCTCTTGCAAGTCTCTCTGTGGCCTTGACCGGTCTGTCTTTTTTTATATATATATTCTGTTAGGACTCTTACTACACCATCAGTTTGGAGAAGGGTCACTTTGTGGTGAATGGTCAAGTGAACGGTCAAGACCTATCACCAATCAAGAGTGAGAAAAACACACTCCCTTGGTAAGAGAAATGCACAGTAGTGTAATGCAGCTGATTGGATACACTTGCTATTCACATGATGTGGTGTCCAGTGACCCAGGATGACCATAATTTATATTTTTCTCCATAGAATCAGGATGTATTGATTAGACTCACTAATTCGGACAAGAGCCTTAGGGTCATTCATGGTAGTAGTATTGTGGTGACTGCCACCAATGTTCCTGAAGACTTCAAGGATTTCTACATTGGAGGTGTGCCTGACGGACTGCGAGACAGGTAGGTGAAATAAAAAGCAGAAGGCCTACACCATCCTTTGATGCCCACTGTCTTCTCCATCAAGCAGCTATAGTTTGGCATTGGCCAAGAGCAGGAACATGTTTTCATATTTTAAATGTGATATTCCCACTTGCATATTTATTATACTTCATGAGGACTACGAAGTAGGTAAGGTACTGATGCGCCTGCCGGTTTCTGTTTTTCAGATTCAATATTCGTGTGCAGCCCCTGAAGGCCTGTGTGAAGACGGTGAAGGTCAATGGAGGACACGCGGATCTAGTTGAGAAAGTGGGCGTCAGCAAGGGCTGCCCTGAGGACTTCCTGGTAAGGGTCTGATGCTCAGAAGATGGTCACACCTCCTACCACCATTCAGATTTTTTAACAAATTGCACTATGAACCGGACACGAGTGTAGCCCATTATATCTTAACTTTCTTCCGCAGGCGTCCCGTAAGGCCGAGTGCAAGGCAGGAGGCACCCTGGAAAAAGCCCTTGACAAATTCAGTCTGGACGGCAACATTGTGGTGTCACTGGGCTTCCGAAGCACCGAGGCCGATGGCCTCCTCCTCACAAAGACTGAGCAGGTCAGTACGACATTTGGACATCTTTGGTCCTTCACCCTCCTTGTCCTCCATGATTATGCACAGACGTTCCTGTCTGCAACAGTGTTAACTGTGTCATTTGGTTTCACCAGGAAACAGGCCTAGAACTGACCATGGTCAATGGCCATGTTGTGATGAAATTTGTGGGCCAGACAATCAAACAAGCAATCAAGTCCAAAAAGCAGTACCAGGATGGACAATGGCATTATGTGACCGCTAGGAAGCGGGACACAGGGTATGTTGGGGAAACTCTGACTTTAGTAGGCTGCATGCTTAGTGTCCTCCATCTTAGGTCTTTGACATCACATACCTAAGATGCTTGAGAGTAACTCCATGTTACAAAATGCACAAAATACCTGCAGTGTGTGTCCATAACCATATAGACTATTAGGTATTATTATTATTATTAACATTATTGTTAGTATTATTAGGTATTATTGAAAATGAATTGGACATTATACAATGATTTACTCTTCTTGGTCAATGATGGAAGCTAATATTCTCTGTCATTATCAGAATCGAGTTACTAATTGATGAGAATGACAGTGGGGAGCCACACACAGAGACACCAAGCCTTACCAGCAGCTCCGAAAACGTCATCCTGGGCGCCTTCAAGGGCTGCCTCTCCAACCTCTACACAAGAAGGTCAGTACTCTTCTTATTGTCTATTGCAGTAGTTGTTTTGTAGCACTGAAGCAAGATTTAGGGACTGCTGAAATCAACCGTCTTGATGAAAGATTTCTCATTAAATCATCTTTTCAGAGAACGTTAACCATAAGCTACAGCTGTACTCACACTGTCTCTCTCTCTCTCTCTCTTATAGGTCAGACTATCTGTACCGCCCAGAAGACTTGAGTGAATTCTCCACAACAGGGGAAGTGTTTCTGGACGAGTGTACTGCTGAGAGACCACCGGAGAACATGCTGGCCAGCCTCAACCACAGCTTCTCAAGAAAGGTGCCACCTGCCTTTCCCTCATACTCTAGTTGAAGGGGTTTTTTATACTTTCCCTAGCATGGATGGTCAGTCACTGCATAAACTTAGATTTTCCCAGGATTCTTTTTTGTCTATTCTGAATTAAAAATGGAAATGTAACCTATGTAGAGTGAAGCCCATTAGGTGTCATTTGTGGTTGCCCTGGTCAGTGGGCATTTGATATTATAAGATGAATCTCTAGCTGATCATTCATAACATTAACAGAACTGAACTAAAGGATCAGCTTTTGAAGGAAGAATAGCATGCAACTCTGTGCTGTCCCTGCTCTGACTCTGCTGATGATTATTCACACCATGTTGTACTGCTTGATTTCCAGAGGTGAAGAGACAGGAGGAGAGTGGACTAATGTGATGTTTGCATCCCCCTCCTTTAAACAAATAAACTCTCTGACTCATTTCAACTACCCTGTGATTTTTTCTTCTCCATCCTCCTTGATGTTTGCATTCTTAGTTGTCAAATTTCTCTTTGAGTTTACTAACATTTTACCCATTTCCTTTGTGGATTCATGCTTGGCCAGTTCTCAGGCTAGATATGTCGTCATGAGGCTCTATCCACACATTTGAAATTAACCTGTTCTATCTATCTTATTACATCAAATGCTTTCTACAGTAAAAAAAGACATCCTCACCCACTAAGTACACAATAATAAACCGCTTATTCACCCATACTCCCAAGCATTGCTCAGCCTCCTACTTTTATGAGCTCTAACTCTTTATAATCTCTCTTCCTATATTTAGGAAACACTTCATTGAATATTCTCATTGTCTTCCCATCCTATGTGAAGATATACTTTGATAAAGAAGTAAACGGGCACAAATCAATCAGAGCTACCCAGATGAATTAACAGTCACTAGACTCTGGGTTGGTTATCTGCACTCCAAGATTGATTTAGATATTTTGATCATTCTGACATTTTCTTTTTCACTCACCCATGCCAAAATCAAAACCATCAGTGTTGATTACCGAACTAAACGCACAAGACTGTACAAATCTACCTTGCATGATGTGTGTTCCATGTGTATGCATCTGTGTGTGCTATGAAAAGATGTACTCAGGTGCCTGTGTTTACTTTTGTGACTTCATATTTGTGTGTGTATGCGCACAATCCGCACATTATCACACATGCATATCCACATATTAAAATAATCCTTTATTAATAATGTTTCTACAACCCCAAATCAGAACAAATTGGTATGTTGTGTAAAATGCAAATAAAAACAGAATGTGATGATGTACAAGTTTTGTAAGCCCATATTTAGCAAATTTAACAAAGACAACATATCAAAAGTTGAAATTGAACCTTTTGACTATTAAAATATGTGTTCTTTTTGAATTTGATGACGGCAACATGCTTCACCTCTTCATTTAACAAAATTCTGGTTTAACCACAGGACCTTTTTCCACTTTACCTTAGTCCATTTTAAAGAAGATCAGGCCCAGATAAGACGGTGGTCTTTATAGAAACAGGTCTGGTTTTAATATAGTGCCATCTGAGGTCCAAAAGACCACAGCCATCCAATATTGTGTTTCAGCTCTGTCCCTTGTTAGAAAAGATTTCTCTGGATTCTGTGAATATTTTAATGATATTATGTACTGTAAATCAGTGTTTCTTAAACTTGTTCAGACCAAGGACCACTTAATCAATAAAAAAAAGTAGACCCACTTCAACAGTACATTACACAATAGGCCTACTCACCACCTTGCTTATTGTCTTTGCACCTTACTTATTGTGTCAGAGGATTCATATTATTTAAACTTGCATTGCTTACTTAACTGTTTGGATTTACATAGTTGGTTCAATATTGCAAACAACTCATCTATTATATTTTACCACGTCTGCTTGCGGACCACTTGGGATAGCTTGCGGACCACCAGTGGTCCCCGGACCACACTTTGATAAACACTGCTGTAGATAATGAACTCCCCAAATACTTCACAATTATTTTTTTATTTTATTTTTTATAATTTGTCCACACAGGTTTAGACAGAGTGATGAATACCCCTGCATCTTTTCTTCTAAGAGACTCTGCCTCTCTGGCATGCTCTTTTTCATACCCATCATGTTGCCAGTTATCCTAATTAGTTGTGAAACATTTCCTTTTGTTTTCTTTATCATTACACAACTTTTTCAGCATTTTGTTGCCCCCGCCCCAACTTTATTTTTTAAACGTGTTGCTGGTATCAAATTCAAAATTAACATATATTCTCCATGAAATAGTGAAATTTGTTATTTTCAACATTTGATATGTTGTCTGTGTCCTTTTTGCAGCTAAATATGAGTTCACGAGATATGCAGATTTTATTTGCATTTTACACAATCTTTTCTGATTTAGGGTTGTATGTCAATCAATTCACACCCCCCATCAATAGTTTCTCTGTGGAAGTAAGATTTAATCATCACTATTTGATGGTTTCTGATGGAAGACAAATTAATTATTCATGTCACAATAAGCTCACGGTAGAAATGTGCGATATAAGCTAATAGGAGTTGATGACTGAAATGCCGGTCACCTCAACCATCTGTTTTGTCCGACAGGCACTACAGTATAGCTGCATAGTAGACTCCACATACCTTTGAATTCAGACATAGTGGTAGAATTCTCTCAGCAGTTACTTGGCAGTGACAGTATTTTCCAAACGGAAGCAATATCTTCTTAAAAAGATGAACCTGAACAAATCTGTGGACACATTTAATGCTCATAGATCCATCTGGCCACCTTCCCATTCCCATTTCTGAATCCTCAAAAACCCAGGAACCCATCAGTAGTGTTTGTACTATATTCAAATTCAAATGCGCCCACAGATATGTCTGGGTTCACCCAGGGTTGGCGTGGGTGTTACAAGGGTTCACCCAAGCTAACCCATACCATCACAAATGATATAAATGGTGAACTTGCATTCAGTATCAGGTAGCCACTTGACAAAGATTTTATTCCATAATACATGAAACACATCACTGCATGAGTTAAAACCCATTCCATTTTCTCAGAGTAATGTCTTGTCATCCTAGTTTAGGTCCTCAATCACAAGTTAATTCTGCCTCAACACAAACCTCAATTACATCATCATTATCAACGATGCTGAAAATATGCAAGGAATTTGTTTGTTCTTTCATATCAGTACTTACGTTCATAGAACACTCCCAGTCTACAAGCCCAAACCTGTGTGTAAGAGCATGGTGTAAGCTTATCAGATGTAAGGTCTTGCCCTCATGCCAAAGTACAGCATTTACTTTTAGATCCAGCGTCCTGTATGCAGAGAAACAACAAACTCCACTGACTGCCCTGCACTCTATACATGATGATAGTGGTTAAACACAGAGTATGTCAGATTGCTCATAATGATTCCTTTTATGGTTTTTGCAGCTCAGCCTAGAGTGCTAGTCATTGAGTTGTATCTCTGGATTTGGCAGTGCTCAAGTTGCAGATGTACTAATGTCTCTAATGTGCTTTTCAATTGCAGATAAAAGCATGTGCAACGAATTTAAACGTGTGGTGTTGTCTTTTCTTTAATGGAGTGTTTCTATGTTTTAGGACAACAACAAGGAGGAGGATGACTTTGTTTCTGGGTGCTCCTTACCAACACAAGTGAAGCACGCGTATTACTTGGGGGGTGCCGCCAGTGGCCTTACATACAAAGTCTCCAAACAGGACCTCCAAAACAAGTGAGTGGGCATTGAGCATCTAATCACACTTTAGCAGCACGGTGGCTGTACTTGCCTTTCCATTTGAATGCACAGTTCAAAGGTATATTTCATCCCAGTGACCAAAACAACAGTGACCTTATTCTGAGTGTGCTCTCTATACTCTTCACACTTTATTTCTCTCTTCTCTCTAGACCCCATTTCTCTGTCGATGTGAGAACCACGTCAGCAGAGGGCTTGTTGTTCTACGTTGGTTCTGATCTGGAGAATGGTCATCTGGCTCTCTACATGTCCAAGGGAAGGATCCGCCTGTCTGTCCGTCGCAAAAGGGAGATTTTTAACAGGGAGAGGTACAACGACGGAAAGTGGCACACTGTAAGCAAACCCAGCATGGACGACCAGCAAAACCTGCTACAAAATAAGAACAGCCTCCATTTAGCCCATATTTCTTAAATGCTTGTCGCTGTATAGTATGTTCTCTGTGATGCATATGATATTGGCATTATGTGATGGCCACTCTATGAATACCAACTCTGACTGACCTGACTACCGCAGGTGATCTTCAGCTTGGAGAAGAAGCGGTTCCGTTTGCTGGTGGATGGGATCAGGGCCCAGGATGGCGTGCTGACCCATGTGGAGAGCTCCGACATACAGCTGATGTCCCCACTCTACCTGGGCAGTGCCCCGCCATCTTTACACGAAGACCTAAAGGTGATTATGTCCGCATAATAAAGAGGCTGATGCTTACGTTCTGTAGACTGGCCCCACCCACCTAGATCTTCTTTCAGGGAGATCTAGTCTGGAACACCATAGTTCATAACCGTTTCCCTAACCTGCAAACATCCAAAAATGCAGTTGGAAAAATGCAGAAATGTATTTACAGCAAAGGTAGACCCACATTGTTTCCTGACTGTTGATACTGTTTATTGTCAGTTTGTAAAGTCTAGGTGAAGTAGGAAGTAATTAGGAATGTCTGATCAATGTGATTGGTAAGGCTGCAAGATGCAAGTGTTTCCCAATCGAGTCACCAGACTCTTTTCACTTCATGAATGAGTTTGGATTTTTCCAGGCTGCAGTGTAATTAGTAACTGAATGATACAATCGTGGATGAAGGCCTTAGTGGAACAGCTGTCTGTACTGTAAATGTTGAAGTACTAATCTTTCAAATGTTTATTAAGTGTGCTTGCAAAGCAGCACACTTATTGTTCTTCTTAAGTTTTATTATTATTTTTCCCGAGAATGCATGTGTATATAAGACCTAATTTTTTGTCAGCCCTAGCGCCTAGGCCCTTTGAGACAGACACCGTTCCAACTTTAAAACGTCCGGTCAGTACCGGTGTAAGTTGGTCGCGAAGATGACGTCAGGTGGGCGTGCCGTTCATCCGCCATATTGGATTGAACAGAAAGCTTAAACTAAATTTTCACAGGTCACAAATTTGGTCCGAACGCCACGAAACTTGACGTACATTATCCTTGGACCAAGCCTCACAAATGTTAGCGGAAGGATTTTTGATTTTTCGAAAGCGTTTGCCCGTCACAGCCAAACGAAATCGGGCGGAAGTTCAAACAGGAAGTCGTCCATATCTCAGGAACACTGTCACATATCGATACCAAATTTTGTATATGAACTGGGGACTCCAGTGTGAGGGTGCATAGGCAAAAAAAAAAAAAAGAAATATTCCAAAAGTTTCCATCATTTGGCAAACCACCCACGGGTATTTGGTAACTCACACCATTCACCTTTTCACCTCCTAGAGCTTTTGAGATATTGCCACTGCTCCAACATTGAAAGGCACTGTTACAATGCCTGGATCAAGCCAGGTTCAGCATAGCGGATGCCACTGTCCGCTCACGTTGCTGACCGGACCAGGGCAAGCACACTTTCGCAGTTCCCGCCGGAAATGCAGTCTAGTTTCAACTGTTAGTTAGTAGTCCTTCAACTGTTTTCTCTTCTTCTTTTCAGTCCTTTGGGAGTGTTTTGAAAAATGTTTGTTGTTGTTTTTAGTGGAAGAATCTCCCCAAGGAGGGTGTGGTTGGCTGTATTCGCAATTTTAAGATGAATGGTTTGCCAGTGGGAGAGCCGACCACCAATCATGGCGTAGGCCCCTGCTTTGACGGACAGACAGAAAGTGGGAGTTATTTCTCAGGGAATGGGGGATATGTTATCATTGGTGAGTTAACCCATGACTAAATCACTAAGTCTATGACTAAGTCTTTGTACAGTTGCAGTCGTACATAACTCTGGATCGACATTTTGATGATCTGAGTGATAATTCTTCATCATTTCTGTTTTTGTGTTTCTGCAGATGAGTCCTTC
>NC_063189.1:46458405-46609781 GCF_017589495.1 Alosa alosa | reverse complement strand
TCTGAAGGAGTGACTGAGGTGTGCCTTCAGCCTCTGCCTCTTTGCCTCAGTGGCTAAGACACTGCCTCCAGTGGACGTACAGAGAACAGCAGACTCCATGTGCAAATGTGTAGTATTTATTTTGTGATAAACTCACATATTTTTGTTACTGTATGTTTAAAAGTTATTTTGTTGTAAGGTTTCATGTTCTATTTCATGAATGTTACTATGGCAAAAGAAACACATAAATGTTTCACGTTGAATTATTAAGCTGAAATATCAATTCTCATAACTCACATGTGTATTTAATTTATCTTTATCCAAATAATCCATGAATATCACGCTTCCGAAACATTTCTGGTCCAATCTGCATGTTAGCCAACAAGAAAAAGTTCTCCTGCTAGACTCCCTAGAATAACCCATAGTTCTGTTCTGATGACAGTTCTGGTGACCGTAGTACACAACTGATGGTGCCACTGATCTATAGTGACATCTGTGCACCAGTGAAACTGCATTCTTTCTCATCTATCTAATCTGCCCAAGAACTTTTCAAATAACTGTCCATTGTTAATGAGCCATGAAATAAGATAAATGAGTTTGGGCCAAAGAATTTAATGATGGAGCAGTAGGCTACTTGGCAGAGAAATCACCCAGTGCCATGGTGTGAAATGTGATCACATTACACAAAGTCTAGAAAGTGACGTGAAGGATATGAGAACGTTGGGTTACGGATGTAACCTTGGTTCTGTGAAGGAAAGAAAGGCTGCCAGAGATCTCAGTCCCCCCTGGTGTTTTATGTAAGCTATTGCTGACATGTTGTCTGTCCGCACTAGTACATGTTTGTTCTGTAGGGCCGGCAGGAAATGGCAGAGAGATAGGAGGCTGTCCTTAATTCCAGAACATTGATGTGGGCGGAGTCCCATGGAGGACACCACACTCCCTGAGCTCCCACACCGTTCAACACTGCTCCCCAATGTGAAAGGGAAGCATTGGTGGTTAAGACCTCGCGTCGGCAGACCCTGCCTAGCTGAACTCCTCTGCTCAGATTTTTTGGGTGTATTCCACCAGTGGAGAGCCCTTAAGCAGCTTGATGTTATCAGAATGGATTTGTTCCGATCTCTCACTGGGTGGAGTGCCCTGGACAAATACCATCTCTGTATAGGTCTCATATGCAACAGGCCGAGACGAACCACCTCAGAGGCCGCCGCCATCAGGCCCAGAAGCCTCTGGCAATGGTGGGACCGAACACTGCTTCGACCCGAGAAGTGAGAAAGGCATTGAGATAAATTGACAATCCTCTGGTCCGACAGACTTGCTAACATGGTCCCAGAGTCCAGATTTACCCCAAGGAAGACGATTCGTTGTGACGGATTCATCTGACTCTTCTCTATATTGAGAGACAGGCCTAGCTGCTGCAAGTGGGCTACCATCGCTGCTGTGTCCGACATGGCGTGCTGACTTGATGGTGAACAAATCAGCCAGTCGTCCAAAATAATTTAACACTCTGTTGCCCTGTTGGCGCAGAGGGCTCAAAGCTGCATCCGTGCACTTTGTGAACGTGTGGGGTGCCAGAGATAAACCGAAAGGGAGAACGTTGAATTCGAAAGCTCTGCCTGTTAATGCAAACCGGAGGAACCGCCGATGATCGGGGTGGACAGAGATGTGGAAGTAAGCATCTCTCAGGTCTATGCTTGTGAACCAGTCCCCCACCTGAACTGACTGGAGGATCTGTTTCACAGAGAGCATCTTGAAACGTAATGGCCGGAGGTAGTCGTTCAGTGGTCTCAAATCTAGTATCGGGCGGAACCCACCATCCCGTTTCGGAACAAGGAAGTAGCTCGAATAGAAGCCACTCTGCTGTTCGCTCTGCTTTACCTCCCTGATTGCCCCTTTTTCCAACAGTGTATTGATCTCGTTTTGAAGAGCCAGTTGCCGCTGTGGGTCTGGTTGGTGAGAGAAAAGAACACCCTTCAACATGGGCGGACGGCGCTTGAACTGCAGCCGGTAACCAAACATTATTATGGAAAGGATCCATGGAACAGGAGAACAATTTCCCCAAGCCACAATTTGGGCTGAATGCATGAGTGGAATGAGTTTCCATGCACAAAGTGTCAGGAAGAGTGTGGTGGAGCCGCCGGAGGAGCAGCGTGGGGGTTGTAGCCGGCACGCTGCCGGGGCTTGGTGAAGGTTCCAGGGCGACGGCTTACAGTTGCGGAGGAGTGTGCAGGACGTCTCTGTACATGCTCCTGAACATTGGGCCGGCTTCTTGAAAAAGGCACAGAGTTGCCACTCGCATGGGCGCTCGCATGACCCCACCCGGGTCGTGGGCGCTTTGGCGGCGGGGGTCTAGGCAACAGCTGCTCCCACTGTTTCTTGGACTCCCTGGACTCCTTAGCTCTGTGAAGCATTTCAACTGCACCAGGCCCAAAGGTAAAGCCAGGACTGAGGGGCAGCTTCATCAGAGTATTTCTGTCAGGCTCTGGAAGCTTTGACTGAGCCAGACACAGATGTCGCCGAGCCCTCCACGAGAACGCAATGGAACGCCCGCTGGAGTGTGCTGCTCCTCTAGCAAGGTGCACCAACACCTCTGAAACTCTCTTTACTGTAGCTCATTTACCACCTCTTGTGCGGGGACAGCAGAGAGGTTCTCTATGAGCTTCATTTGATACAGCGCCAGAACAGATGTAGTGTTCATAAGGCGTGCACCAAAGGCTGTATTGTAAAATGTCCTCTTAAGCCATTTGTCAGTCGTGCGACACTGCTTATTTGGACATGACGGATCTTTCCCCATGAGGGCTGTAGGCGGGAGTACAAGAGAAGCTATGGAATCATCCATTGCTGGGTATGCACCAAAACCTACCTCATCCGCTCCATTGATGTTGGCAAACTGTGCCCATTGCCTCATGGGTGGGGTGGCAGCTTCAGGGTGCTGCCACACAGATGTCATTTCTCTGACAAAATCAGGTAGCACAGGGAGAGAAGATGGTGTACTTGTGGCATCTCTTGCCCTGTCAAACTGAGACGGTGGGGCCTGCATCGTAGCTGGCATCTCCACCTTTATGCGCCTAGCAGCTCTGCACATTAGGGCAATGAACTCATCACCAGAGAGTGCAGCAGAATTGCCAGAAGACACAGAATGTGAGGATGAGCTGTGGTCAGAGCTCAGATCCGAAGGATGAGGGGATGTTGCAGCTCGGTTGCCAATGTAATCGTCTTCAAGGTTATCAGATGCAATCAGCGAAACACCTTCAAAGTCATCAGTAGCCTCCCGAGGGGGAGGCCAGGGAGATCAAGAAGCACCTGCAGAATGCTCATCTGGGGCGGCTGGGCGGGCAGTCAGTTGCTGCATCATCCACTGCTGGTTCACAGCCAGAGATGACACCTCTTTAGCCAAAGAAGTCATTGTAGTGGCCAGAGCCTCATATGTATCATGCTTCCTTTTCCTGTGTTTCTTACCAGAGGGGGGTGGAGCGTTGTGAACCCACCTCAGAAGATGCCCTTGACGACACAAATCCATTGTCACCAGCAACCTTGTTCACCCGGCTTGACAGGGTGTGTGTGGAGAATGGGGCACAGCTTGGACAGCTGGACGGGTCTGCCCTTGAGGCGATAGCATGCTCCGGACCAAGACACACCACACAGAGGGTGTGGCTGTCCTCTATCGGCAATTTACCATTGCAGTTCGTGCAATTGTGAAAGCCAGGCATGGTAAGAGAGGAGTAATACCACTAGGGTTGGGCACCGAAATACGGTTCTAATATGGCACCGGTGCCGACGCAAACAGTAGTAACTGCATCGAATAATAACGTTGATTTCGGTGCCTCATTTCGGTGTATTTATGATAAGGGATCAGATTCCAAAAATAATTCAGTGGAAATGCATGGATTCCAGTTTCTTCCAGTAGCAGCAACTGGAATCCATGCATTTCCACTGAATTATTTTTGGAATCTGATCCCTATCATACCTGTTCATTCTAACTTCGTTGCTTTCGACTTATCGTGACTAAATTCAAGATGGCTGCAAAGCGCTAAACCGTGAAGATACTGTCTGTATAAATCGTCTTGTAAAGTAAACTACCAGTGCTTTTCAAAGTTCTCAATGTCTCGTTTTAAATGTCAGGGCCCTCGGAAGTCTACCAATGAAGTGTGGAGATACATTGAGCCTCGTAAATGGGTGTAAAACAGTGATTTATTTGCATGGCTAGCCGATGCGAAGCACCACTATTGGAAAAGCTGTTGGTAGCATCGGGCTAACTAGCCAGATTTTTGGAGTGCAGGGGACAAGCCGAGATGGGCTATGAGACATACGTTCACACTCGGTATCATGTTTCAATACACTTTAGGTCAATATCACACCGGAATTCTCCTTTAATGTGTTGAGTGAAGCTAGACATGTTTCAAATATTTTTGTTACCATGTGTGTTTATTCCTGCCGTTACAAAAACTAGCATCTCAGTTAATGTTAGCGATTAGAGATAGCTCACGTCACAGGCAACATATAGGGTGTGTTCGAAACGGGTAAAGTTGCTGCCTTTTAAGATATCTAACTGGGGAGCAAGGCAGCAAATGCGGTTGAAACCGAAAAACAAATTCTGCTGCCTTTTAAGATATCTTAGAATTACCAAATAGCGGTAATTTTTTGAAGGCAGCATCGATGCACACTTCATGCTGTCTCCTACCCATAATCCCCTTGCGCAGCGTCTGAAACAGCTGTGAAAGGTAAACAAACATGGCCGGATGACGCCGGTAATGGCTGCTGAATCTGTTTAAAATGTCATTTGTGTGATCTTATTTTGCTTAGATTTGCAGATTACAGATTAGAAATAAACAATTTACTATCTGATTATGCCATTGTTGTAACCATTAATAGCGTCTGGTCTGATATATCTGCCGGCCGTAAAACTAATTTATACCGTTAGCCTGCTAGCTTACGTAAGCTAATTTAGTTTAACGTCAGGCCAAAGATCCTTGATTACTAGCAAGATAGAGCAACGTAATTCGTTACTATGGGAGCAAAACGGGACAGTTCCGGTCTGCATAAGTGGGAGTGTCACCCCTCGTCACTAAATAAACTTTCTCTCTTAATAAGCAATAACAACAGATAAACATAATTGTGTTCACAGTATTATTGTCCATAATCATGTATGATACCAATGAATCATTCTTAAGGAAATGATATGAATAATTTAATTAGTCATGTGAACCGAGCCTCTCTGGTCAGGCCTTTGCTAACGTCATACCAGAGGGTTCAAGCGGAGCGAGAGGCGCAAACGTTCGACAATTTCCGCGTTCGATTATTGCAAGGGGGAGGGGGGGAAATCCCCCTTTATGCAGACCAGAGTAAGCCCTTGCTGCACTAATGTCAATGGAGACTTGTGGAATTTTACCAATAAATTGGTCATTTTGTCTTTCTGGATTTGTTGAGGGTTTTTTGGAAAATTGTGTCATAATCTGTAAGTGTTTGGGATCATTTCAAGCCTAATAGTGTATTTTTTTTGTGTTCGGATTTCTAATAAAATAACTTAATATTAGACCATGCTGCTGCCAGTTACTGTCCGGTTGTTAGCATGCTAGCTAGCCTCTTTAGCTAAGGTAACATTTTAAACGGAGAAGTGTAATTTCTTTGAAATGACAACTAGCTGAATAACACTACTGACATTAGTTAAAGTGGATAGTCTATACTCAAGCGAATTTGCAACAGTATATTAAGTTTAAGCGAAGTCCTTCAACTACTAGTCACTTGTTAGCGCATAGCTGTATTGCCATAGCTACTACCATCCACTTGTATAGCATTTTAAGCTAGCGTTAGCTAGCTAGCTAGCTCGGTTCACATGACTAATTAAATTATTCATATCATTTCCTTAAGAATGATTCATTGGTATCATACATGATTATGGACAATAATACTGTGAACACAATTATGTTTATCTGTTGTTATTGCTTATTAAGAGAGAAAGTTTATTTAGTGACGTAGGGTGACACTCCCACTTATGCAGACCGGAACTGTCCCGTTTTGCTCCCATAGTAACGAATTACGTTGCTCTATCTTGCTAGTAATCAAGGATCTTTGGTCATACCGTAGTGTTAACCAAAGATTCTAGAGTGCTACGCTCATTTTTAAAAGATGCATTTAATCCAAAGTCATGTCTAGTGAGACAGCTCTCTATGTAGGGAGGGAGGCAGTAGGCAGCTGTCTCCCGTTTGGAACACACCCGTAGTCTTTCTCGTTATGTCTTTTCCACAACTGATAGCCGAAGAATCATATAATATACTGTCAAACTCGTAACATGAAAAATTATATTAAAAATTCACAGACGACATATGTTCACATTCATGGCACAAATCAAACGGGACCAGAAAATAATTATTTTCTCACATTCACTTGCATTGACGATTTTTCAATCTAGAGGTCCAGCGGAAAGGGCGGGACTTACCAGCTCTATAGGCGAGAGAGAGGACAGTGTTTGACAGCTTGCGTGAGCCCAAGTAGCTTTAAAGCGATATCACAAGCTCCTGTCAAAATCTAGCAGTGGGCCTAACTACACACAGGCAAAAGGCTATGAAACAACATCAACAGTATAGCCTACTTTACACAATATTCTCGCTAATGCGCTAACTGGCATTTATTTGAAATGTTATCAGCAAAGTTGTAGGTGAAAACTTTATTTTACAGTGTGTTCTAAACAACATAATGGCATGATATTAATCTTTCATGTGTATGAGGCACATATAGCATCACAATGCATATGAAGATCGTGTTAAAAGTTAGCTGACAAAAACATAAAGATGTAGGTTACATACCTGATGTCACTGAGCTGTGAAAGAGGCTATGGAACCATCTCTGTAAGTTATCGCTTATTAAACTCAGCTGACTGGTGTTAGCGCATAGCCATAGTTGCTGTTAAAATGCCTACTAGCGCTGGGAATCTAAACACTTCAACACCGACATGTAGCTTAACATGTTCAAAACTATTGCGTGTTATGGGGGAAGACATGCCATTTCTTGAAGCATTTGGGAACACACTGAATTAACTGGAAAGTAGTCCCTGTTAGAATAGCTTGCTTGCAAATGCCGTTGTCCATGACTGGCAGTTCTATGGCAAGCGGTTTTAACATGCCTTATGGCAAACTGCCTACACTGGGTAAACTTGAAAGCAGAGCTTACTTGTGTGTGCATCCATGGCAAGCTGTTTTAACATTTAAATGTATTATGCGTAGGAGCAATGAGATATTGATAGTAAATTGAATATAACAGTTCAATTTCATGTTCAAATTTGTCTTATCAATAAAAAAAAAAGCAATTCATGCTTTAGACCATTTTATTGTAAAAACAAAGTACCGGTTTCGGCACCGGCACCGTTTTAAAAGTATCGATTTAGCACCGGTATCGGATAAAACCCAAACGATACCCAACCCTAAATACCACTAAGTTACAATGAACTTAATAGCCACATGCAATGGTATCAGTGTGCGCTTATCTGCAACGAGCACAGATGCAGTGGTACCAGACGTGGTACCAACAACTCTCACCGTGGTACCAGAGATGGCGCCGATAATAGCAACGGTACCAGAAACGGTCACCTCAGAGTCTGTGGTACCAGCAGCCACAAGGCACAGATATTGAGCTTGTAGCCACCTATGCGAGCTATAGCCAGAGATATTTTCTCTAGATAAGCTCTATACCTCCCCTACAACTGTAAACACTAGTCTATTATACGCCTATATAACTCGTACAATCTAGCAAGCTAATATCAACATCAATTAGTATGCCAACCTACACAATCACTGGCGAGTGACTCACTCGATAGAGTAAGAGTCGCGGAAAATGGGGAGATAAAAGACTGTTTTCTTATTATTAGTAGCTGCAACTACCTCAAAAAACAGTAAGCACAGTAATCCTAGCTAGCGTGATAGCCTGGAAAAGGGTAATTTACCAGCTTTCAGACAAAGTTAGTAGGCACTTTGCGCTAACTGAATTATAGAAATATGTGTTTATACCTTATCAGATCGCGTGAGGGATTAAAGAGGACGACTGTGTGCCGCGCACAATTTTTTTTTTGTAGGGTGGTAGGGGAAGAGTCCCGCCCTACTCGCCCTGTGATTGGCCAGCTGGGGCTAGAAGGCTACTACCTCGTCCGTTTCTATGGAGATGGGTAGTAATCAAATCATCATTCTGGTCGTGGACGTTGAACAATTTTAACGCAACTGATAGTTGAAGTTGTCAACTAGACTGTAAAATAGGTTGTTTGTATTAGGGGGTTTTGGGGGGTTGCCCCCCAACTTATTTTATTTATATCAACTTATTTTTTTAAATTCCCTACTGATAGGTGTTCTATATATATATATATATATATATATATATATATATATATATATATATATATATATATATGGGTAGTGCTGCTATCTAAACTTTGTGAGCCAGAACTAGGAGGTTTTGCTGGTAGCACCACGCCGCCATCAAGCGCCATGGTTTGCCAAGATTCACAATCTCCTGTCAGGGGAGCCATGGGAAATCCCTCTGAGGAAGGATCTACTATCCCAGGCAGGGGGGCAGTTGTGGCATCCAGATCTATCTCTGCTCAATCTTTGGGTCTGGCCACTGAAAGGGATGCACTCCTTGCTCAAAGATCCAGCGCGGTGACACAGACTCTGCAGTGTGCTAGAGCCCCCTCTACAAAAGCACTCTATTCTTATAGGTGGGAGACGTTCAGGACTTGGTGCATACGCCGAAACGAATGCCCAAGGTCAGGTTCACTAACATCAGTACTTAAGTTTTTGCAGGAACTCTTTGAACAAGGCAAGTCCCCCTCGACTTTGAAGGTATTTCTTGCAGCAATTTCAGCCTGCCATGAGCGTATAGATGGCAAAACTGTGGGAGCTAACCCCTTGTCTATACAATTCTTAAGGGGAGCTCAGCGACTACGCCCAAGACGACTTCCCTCTGTGCCTGCATGGCAACTCAATGTAGTCCTCCAGGCACTGAAAAAATCTCCATTTGAACCCTTAGCAGATGTAGATATAAAATGGCTCTCTTTGAAGGTAGCTTTCCTACTGGCTATCACGTCTGCTAAGCGCATTGGAGAACTCCATGCTTTGTCTGCGCATACAGACTGTTTCTATGTCAAGCTGGACAGGGCTTCGGGCCCAAGATCCTCTCAGCCCAGAACTTGAACCAGGTTGTTGCCTTAGACCCATTTCATCCCCCTCCCTTTGGGTCAGAGGAGGATGAAACATTGAATTGTCTGTGCCCAGTGCGGGCCCTCCTCTGTTACGTCAATCGTACCCAAAGCTTCCAGGTAACAGATCAGCTTTTTGAATGCTATGGTGCAGGGCAGCAAGGAAAAGCCATTTCCAAACAGAGATTGTCGCACTGGGTGGTGGAGGCTATTAAGTGCGCTTATGAGCTGTCGGGGCTCTCTGCACCTACAACGGCAGTGGCCCATTCGACAAGGGGTATTGCTACGTTGTGGGCTCTCCTAAAAGGAGTTCCTTTGAATGACATTTGCCAAGCAGCTTGCTAGGCTTCACCCTCAACCTTTGCCAGGTTCTACTCCTTAAATGTGACATTCCGCTTATCTTTTGGGAATGCAGTTTTGAGTTCTTAACTGAGTATCCTACAGAGTTCCAGATGAATGCTCTTGTGTGCAGCATTCAATAAAAGTCTGAAAGAATTTTTTTTTGTCCTGTCATTATTGAACACTGCTGGGTGATCCGTCCTCCGTGACGTTGTGACATGTATTCCAGCCCTCTGGGCCGTCTGGCAGCCTTTCTTGAGTGAAACAGAACGTTGGGTTACGGATGTGACCTTGGTTCTGTGAAGGAAAGAAAGGCTGCCAGACTTTGTCGTCACTCTGGACTTCGCGTTCAGGATTGATATGAGGACGACTGTGTGCCGTACTTATATTTGGTGTCGCGACACACTCACGTGGGTAATGTTTTTATATAAGTCTTCCTCAGAATTCTTGCGCATGCGCGGATTATATTCCAGCCCTCTGGGCTAGCCGTAGTGATGGGCAAATGAAGCTTTGGTGAAGCACTGAACCACTTTGAACAATTGATTCAAAAATGGGTTCATTACTCGAAGCTTCAGTAACAGCGACCTCTCCTGGTGAAAAGCCAAGACTGCATCTAAATTATCCCGGCAAGATAGTGGACAGGAAGCTTTGAAATAAATCTAGTGCTCGCACCTAACCACCCCACCCCCACACATACGTAGTGCACATGAATAAGAATGGGATATCATTATTTATACAAATAAAGATTGATCAGGAGCCATCAGAATACAGTTTTCCCACGTATCTCTTACATTGTAATAAAAATAGATCGATATGAACAAACTATGCTTGTCACAGTAGAGGCTATGAACTAAACGCAATGTTTTGCATTAGCCTAAAGTGTTTATGCTTTGAGCGCGCTACAATTCAGACTAGAAACGAGGCCGTGCTAGTTGCAGTGGCAGCACGATTGGTTCACGAGGCGGTGGTGCTGCGAACCACTCAGGTGATTCTTTCAGAGAATGAAGCAGTTTCTGCTTCGGACGTCATAGGCTATGTCACGTGATTTTTCCGTAGCAAATAGTGATGGGACAACCGACTCTGTTGGTTCAACCGGACGGTCGTTGGTTGGCCTACCGAGTTAATAGATTCGGTCACCGGTTTCGGTCTCATTCTGTCTGCTCGTGACAGCCTGCAGCCTACAGTCATTCACTTCTAAGCATTTATTTAACATGACTACTAAGATAACATTAGGCCTATGTGTATTTGTAGGTATGTGATATAATACTTTCCCATCGATAAAATTTCCATGAACATAAGCATCTAGTTTGCACTAGAAAGGCTTATGTGATCGGTTGATTACAACTTGCCGAGAACCTAGCTAACTGTTTGACTCGTGTGGCAGCCACGGGGCCCGGAGAACCTAGCGAACTGTTTGACTCGTTTGACAGCCACGGTTATGAGGCCCAGAGCCATACAAGCTAGCTCATCATATTTTGACTGATTATACTACCACTCCAGTAGAGGCGCTAATACGCGATACGATGAAAGAGTCGCGACGAGAACACTCGAGCACAGCCAATCAAGCCAGTGTTGCTCTGTATGTGAAAATGAATGATGTTAGGAACACTGAGCCGGTTTTTGACGTTTGGCACTCGATTCTCCCGGCTCAGTGACACGAACCGGGTTATTTAACCGACACTTCGGTCAGTTCGTCAACACTAGTAGCAAAGCAAGCTTCGGAGCAGTGATTCAAATGGAATTGTAGTTACTGGTTTGAAGCACGTATCGAAGCTTCAGTGTCAGACTGCCATCACTAGCTAGCCGTCTGGCAGCCTTTCTTGAGTGAAACAGAACCTTGTGACTGGATGAACACAGAAGTCAAGGCAATGCAGACACGGATATGACTGCAAAATAGAGTCTGATCAGGCCAAAGGCCCATTCAGTGTTGGCCAGCACGATGGCGTATTATTAGTTCTATTTTAGAAATGTTTGGTCCTCCGTACTAGCCCTGGCAGCAAATGTAATCTAGGGGCGCGTCTAGATTTCTAGGCTACCTCCGTACAGTATTCTGTGGGAAGTTGTGCACAATACCAGATGACAACAGGGATAGGCTACCGGTGGGAAAGGGAAACGACTGTCTTCAACTTTGTAAAACCCAAAACCAGACTCATTCACTTCGCTGAAATTATGGGTGGACAACGCTAGTGGAATGTGGACTGAGATGCATGCTGAAGCAACATTGATTTCCCCACTAGAGTGCACTAAGGAGCTTTGCAAATCAAATTTAGGCCTATGTCAACATTTTGGCAGGCGGGATTTGATGTCAATCTAATAGCCTAGCCTGATAGCCTAGTTTACAACACTTTAGGTTTAAAACATTTTTTGCAAACACGTCAATTGATCAATTTTCCTCCAACGTATTGTATTACATTTATTTATCTGTATTCATTTGCGGTTTTAATAGGTTTGGTGACTGTTTTAACCGCCTGCGTGTGCTCATTGGCTAGAGTCACGGTAGGGGAAATGTCGTAAGTGACAGGTCTCTCTTGCCCCACACTTCGAATCCTGCATGTGAATGTAGGCTGGCTGTGCGCAGTATGCGTGGGGTGGTTTCTTCCATACCGGTAGAATATGTCTATGATGATGAATAACCGTGAAATACTGACTTATAATATGTATTTGCCGTTTGTGTCGTGAAGAAACAAGAAGGTTTGTTGTTACAGTCTAGTTGCAGAGCCGCCGTCTGGGTGTGCAACCGCTCGAGCTCAGGAAATTCGTTGGGCTGACTGCCGCATTTGGATTGCTAAGCCAGCAGTTTGGGGGAAAATTTTATATTTACGCTATTCAGTTCAGAAGATCAATCATGGCTGGCCCCGAAGCTGCCAAACAAGAGGTTGACGACAACCCAGAGCAAATTGACGACGCAGAGCTGGCACTGCAAGGAATAAACATGCTTCTGAACAACGGCTTTAGGGAGAGCGATGAGCTGTTTCGAAAATACAGGTAGGTAAAACGAAATAGCTATGCTAGCCAGAACAAAATTAAGTGAATTCCTGTTTGTTTTCTTTTTATTAGCATAGTGAATCGCCCTCGTTGCAGTGTGTAAGTGTGTTTATTAGGCTACTGAGGAGCCCCATTTAAGAAACTTTTCATGCAGACAACCAGGATGTCAACTGACCCAACTATAGCTGGGTCGATTGTTCCGAAATGCTCTGGACAGCTCCACTAAACAAACTCAGATGGATCACCTGTGGCGTCAGTTTAATGTGGCATCTTGTAGGCCTGGAACGTTGATAGCCTACTGAAATGATACATTGCTGCAAATAGTATGACAACGTTGTGTAACTGTAAAAACATGGAAATATAGGATTCTCACGGCTTTACTTCCGTATTATTGAACGCTCAGATCAACGCAGCCTACTGTGTTTGCTTAACACACATCTCCTTGTTTTAATATTGTGTGTAGGATTGGTCGTGGCTAAACTTGACGCGACCCTCCCAAGAACTTCGAGGGGAGTTCAGTCAGCACTCTTGTCATTAGCGCGCCGTCGTCCAAATGTTTTCCTGTTTGTAGGCTATGTGATGCATGGGGTGAACGCAATAGGGAGTTGTCTTTCGTAGCACTATCATTGTCAATGCTTCTTCACACTGCGCAGCTAAACACTCCCCTCTATGACTTCAGTCTTGGCAGTTGGGTAGGCGAAATCTATGTTGCCTACAGTTATATCATAACCCTCTTCCATAAACCTCCACACACCAATCAATGGTGTGATGTTTTTAATGTTGTAGCGAATGCTTTGTTTAGCTTTAACAGTTGATTACATAACATACATGATATACTTCCAGAACAAAATTTGCTAAAAAATGCAACATGGTTTTGTAAGTTATCATTCTGTCGGCAGCTCTTATCTCTTAGCGCCTCTTCGTTCCCCATTCATTGCCTGTTGAGTAGGCTACACTTCATTAGAGTGCCCTGCATGCATAGAGTAGGCTACTCTGCTGGAGTGTTGTCCCTCTTTCCATTGTAGCATATAGCATATTATTGCTGTTGTAGAGAACATTCTTGACAATGTAACATGGCCTACTTTGAAAGATCATCTAAGTGCAGACTATGTTTGAGTGCTTGTGTACCAGGTTAAAGTAGAGAAATTCAGTTAGTTGAAGAGAGTGTGTTTTCCACCCTGTCCTATGAGGTGAGGTTCTGCAGTGTCACCTAATCCAAATAAGGTTTTCACAGGGCTATGGACGCTGATAATGTATAGCAGAAAATTTAATATCATATACCTCCTCGTAAGCCAACATGTCATATTCAGGCTAGATTGCTAGCCAATAATATACTTCTAGGCCTTCGACTAGCCTATTCTTGCAAATAGCCTTTCAGGCATGAATGGTATTTTTAGTTATGTATGTGTCAAAGGGGATTTTCATAGCCTAATTAAACCTAGGCAGCTCTAAATACTGTGTGGAATACCTCCATTGGTAAATTAAACGTGAGGCATATAGGCCTAGTGACTATAGGCAGAGAAATGTAAAATACATAATAACAGAGAAAAGGTTCAATGATCGGGACACACACAGTGACACCCTGTGGACCACTAAGCCAGAGACATTCTAATGAGGAGACGCAGCACTTAAAAAAAATCCTCCATAGAAATGTATGGGGTTAGTTTGTAACACAAACATGGCAGTTGTCTACACATCCTGCCTCTTCCGCGGCCAAAAGTTGACATGTGAATACATCATGCCAATCGTGTGGTGTGTTGATACATCGTGCCAATCATATGTTGTGTTGTGATTTCGCCGCTGGAGCAAGGTTGGTGTCGTGAAGCCTTGCCCACGTGCAGTTCTGCCTGAAATAGATGCCCAATAAGTGCCCAAAAAACATTGCAATATGGCGCCACGTGGAGGGACTTTCCTAAAAGGACTTTGACAGCCCACCAGTATTCTACTTAGGGCCGTGTATTGGCAAGGACCTCACAATACGATACGATACGATACGCATCCCGAGACATGGGTCACGGTACAATAGGCTACATCACGATATATTGAGGTACAATACATATTGCGATATATTACAATACTTTTTGCTGAAAATGTAAAAATAGAGCTGGAAACACAATTTGCTGTGTACCACCTGGGCAGTATGTAGATCTCATTATACTGATAATAAAAAAATAAATATATATCGCTATATGTATGTATATGTATATATATCGCTATATGTATATATAATATATATATATATATATATAGTCAGCTGGATAGAAATTTTTGCACAGCCTAATGCTTTAATAAAAAATATCGATATTTGGTGACAGTGGCGATACGATATATCGATATTTTGATATCGAAAGCACATCCCTAGTTCTACTACATGTCAACACCTTGGATTTGTGATGATGGATTGGACTGGATGGTCCTGCTCGGAGGCAGACATGAATGTGTTAATGGACAGACGAACTGACAGTCTGCCATGCTAAAAATAGGATCACTTTTGTTAGATCATGCATTTTCCCGATTCCCTTGCCCCCGTCACACACACACACACACACTGTTTGTGAATCTGTGTGAATCTGTTGTGAATCACAGCACATAACCGACTTGAGTCTCCACATTTAGTGATGTGTGTTCCCTATCTGTGTCATGATTGAAAACACCACACAAAGTTCTGGAATTTTACGTAGATTTGGAGAATCTATATAGTATAAGTATATATACTTTTTTGATCCCGTGAGGGAAATTTGGTTTCTGCATTTAACCCAATCGGTGAGCACACAGTGAACACAGTGAGGTGAAGCACACACTAATCCCGGCGCAGTGAGCTGCCTGCTTCAACGGCGGCGCTCGGGGAGCAGTGAGGGGTTAGGTGCCTTACTCAAGGGCACTTCAGCCGCGGCCCACTGGTCGGGGCTCGAACCGGCAACCCTCCGGTTACAAGTCCAGAGTGCTAACCAGTGGGCCACGGCTGCCCCCTATCTAATATATATCTTAAGTTATTTGTTTTATATATGTAATTCTATTTGTTTCTTCCTTTGTTTTATTACCTTTTATTTTTGGCCTTTAGTTTTGCCATTATAAAGCAATAATTACTGATATGACCTTAAACAAAAACTACTACTACTTCTACTCATGATTGAAAACGTGTTTATGTTTGTCAGAAACTACAGTCCCTTGATGAGCTTTGGCGCCAGCTTTGTGAGCTTCTTGGTAAGTGAAGGAAGTCTGTTTCCCACACTACAAGCTACTCTTGTGCACAATGGAATGATTCATCCATTATTATGGTTATTCAAATTCATGTCTGGAAATAACTGCTGTTCATGGCCTTTAACACCGGAACAGTATGTCAGAGAGAGAGAGAGAGAGAGAGAGTGAGTTTCAGAGAGAGAGAGCAGTGACTCTCTGATAACTGAGTATGTAATGAAGGGACCATGGAAACGTAATGAAGGGTAGAGTACGGTACTGGGCCTCTCACTGGGCTCACTGCCAAAGGTCTGCCTGCCACCACTGCTGCTGGACCCCATATGTGGTGCTCAGCTAATGAATTATACACAAAGGTGAATCTCAGCTAGCAACCGGCGCTCCTCCACTCTGGTGCTCCTCAGCTCAGAGTTGAGTTTGGAACGCTTGGTAAGATGTACATGACTAAGGTCATTACGTCAAATCCAGGGCTTGTCTTGAGCGTCATTGCAAAGGCTTGGTGATATACCATTTTTCAGATCTATAGATTGTGTCGGTTGAGCGTAAAAAGTCACATAAAAATGAAATGAATCATTTTAAATTGGAGAAGAGTAGACTGATGATTTTTCCATCATTGAGTTTGTGCGATTTCTCATGTGCTCATTGTCAACAATAGGCTACACGGTGATCAATCTGGTTGTGAGTGTTTGTTTTTGCCATCTTTGGGATTTGATTGACAAATTGAGTGAAATCTTCCTCGGTGTGTTGCTGTGCAGAATGCCATGATGACGTTTGAGGAGGAGAAGATGCAGCTGGCCTGCGAGCACCTCCGCGCCACAGAGAGGCTGTGCGAGAGCGAGAACGCCGGCGTCATCGAGACCATCAAGAACAAGATCAAGAGGAGTGTGAGTAGTATCCCCCTCTCATGTCTGTTGAGCCCATGCAGTTGTCAAATTTAAATTAAGTGTACACTTAAAGGAGAAGTTCGGTGTGATATTGACCAGTGCTTTTTCAAAGTTCTCAATGTCTCGTTTTAAGTGTCGGTCCTGGGAAGTCTACCAATGAAGTGTGGAGCTACTTTGAGCCTCGTAAATGGTGTAAAACAGTGATATATTTGCATGGCTAGGCCGTTGCCGAGGCACCCCCTTTGAAAACCTGTTAGTAGCATTGGCTAACTAGTGAGCTATGAGAAAAAAAGTTAACACTTGGTATCATGTTTCAACACACTTTAGGTCAATATCACACTGAACTTCTCCTTAAGAAAGAAAATGCAAAACAAAATGTATGCCAGTTGAATATAATACTAAAATGTCAGTTTGTCTTGCAGATAATGTGTGCCAATTTCAGATGTGTGCCAAGTTCAGATAATGTGGGCCAAGTTCAGATAATTTGTGCCACTAAAGTTGGCATAAGTTGTGGTACTAAAGGAGAAGACACTGTTTAGGGAACTGAGACACGATGTCCAGGATGTGTGGATTTACCAAAGGTCTGTTACCGTGTTACTGTGGAGGATGTGGCCTGTCCTTGGTGGATCCAAGCAAATGTTTGTGCTGACTGGGATAATCTATCGCACGCGCTCACATTTGTATGCTGAGCTCAGCTCATTTTCTCTCCCTTTCTTTCTTTATTTCTTTCTTTCTTTTTTTCTCTTTCTCTCTCTGTCCGAGTCCTCTTTCTGTCTTTTTTCATTCTGTCTCCCTGCGTGTGTAGATGGACTCCCAGAGATCGGAGCTGGCTGTGGTGGAGCGCCTACAGAGGCAGATCATTGTGGCAGACTGCCAAGTGTATCTGGCTGTTCTCTCCTTCGTCAAACAGGAGCTGTCTTGTGAGTGAGCCCACTTCTGCTTTCTTTGTTTCAGAGTTTCTTGTTAGATGACTCTATTTTTGGACTCGGTATGGTGTGAAAAACACTGGGAAACCAAGGGATTTCACAGCCCACTTTTCACAAAACTGTTCTTCCACAAGTGAGAGTGGGGAAGGGTGACCGGCACTTTCCATCTGTGCTTCAGCAGTACTGCCACATGTTGTAGATACAGGAATCAAATGGGCTAATCATAAAGCCGTTTTGACAGCGCATGTAGGCTGCCTGGTGGTCATCTATCCCTCGGCGTGCCTAAAAGCCTCTTTTCCCCTCTCCTCTCCCCCCACAATCACATCCACACAGCGTACATCAAAGGAGGCTGGATCCTCCGTAAGGCCTGGAAGTTGTACAACAAGTGCCACAGTGACATCAGCCAGCTCCAGGAGGCCTGCCAGAGGAGTTCCTCCGGCCAGCAGGGGGCCTCGCCCTCCTCCTCCCCCTCGTCCTCACCCCCGTCCTCGTCCACCGACCCCCAGGCGCAGAAGCTCCCGGGCGGCGTTAGCACCGAGACTCTGGGCCGTCTGAAGGGCTCGGTCAGCTTCGGCTACGGGCTCTTCCACCTGTGCATCTCCATGGTGCCGCCCCACCTGCTGAAGATCATCAACCTGCTGGGTTTCCCCGGCGACCGGCACCAGGGGCTGTCCTCTCTCACATATGCCAGTGAAAGTAAGGACATGAAGGCCCCTCTTGCTACGTGAGTAGGTGTGAAGAATCGCCATGCAGTGGCCCTGTCACTGAAAAAAAGAACACAAATGTCTTCGACCGCTTAAAGCATGTTTTAGTTTCAGTGTGTGTCAACACACAGAACTGAATGACTCATTAGTGAGAAGATTGCTAGAGAGATGCTGCCAATAACAAGGATCTCCCTAACAGGGACAAATGGTGAGAATAGTGAGTAGGAAAAAAATCCTATTTGATTTAAGGAACAGAATAGTGAGCAGTCTTATACATTTGTGATTTAAGGAACAGAATAGTGAGCAGTCTTATACATTTGTGTTTAAAGCATGTTAAGTAGCTTCTGTATACAGATGTTTTATTGAAGAGCGCTTCCGCACCACCCATGGTACAGGGAACTTGTTGTGCAGGTTTTGTTTGTGTAGTGGCATTAACAGGAACTGCATTGTTACTGTAAGCTGTGTGGTGGTGAGGAGCGGGAGCAGGAGTGTGCCTAAGCTTAATGGAGTGCCCTCTGCTCAGAGCTGCTGCATGAAAACGGAAGTGCTTTCATCATGTGAGGGCAATGCAGACATAGTCAGGTGTAATGCCCTCTCGGTTTACAGCAAGATATTATAGCTGCAGGGCACAGGAAAACGGGAAACATTTGAACTTTTACTGGGTTGCAAGTGGTGTTTCACTATGTAATTCAGACACGGTACACATTGTTTGTTGGATTGCTCGATGTTTTGGTGTTTTGGTTCTGTACAGTTCTGCTCAGATCTGCTGTTTTGGTGCAACATTTATTCATTTACAATCTGTGTGGTCTTGCTTCATCCTGTGTGCGCTGTCCTCCATCATGTGTTCATGGTCACAGCAGTAGTGATATGAGTTTTCCTGCTCCTCTGGCTGTTGCAGGCTGGCCCTCTTGTGGTACCACACGGTAGTGCAGCCCTTTTTCGCTCTGGACGGCGCAGACACACAGACGGGGCTCCTGGAGGCCAAGGCCATTCTCCAGAGGAAGGAGGCCGTCTACCCCAACTCCTCCCTCTTCATGTTCTTCAAAGGCAGGGTACAGCGTTTGGAGGTACGGGTGCGATCGTCTGATGACCTATAATAGGTCTATGTGTCTAGCTGGTTTTGGCATAGCGCACTGAATGAGCTAACCGGAGTCCTAATATTGTGATATGTTGTGTAGATTTCTTAATTTGTTGTCTTAAGAAAGTATTTTGCCTACATTGTGTCAACCCAACCCGTATCGTTTGTCCTTCAGTGTCAGATCAACAGTGCCTTGACTTCTTTCAATAATGCCTTGGAGCTTGCCACAGACCAGAGGGAGATCCAGCACGTGTGTCTGTATGAGATTGGTGAGTGAACATGAGAAATTCCACGACCGCATGCTTCTCACTGTCCAGCACACTCGACATCTACACAGGCCTATGGTTTGTCTGTTCCAGGGTGGTGCAGCATGATTGAACTGCGCTTTGCCGAGGCCTACAAAGCCTTTGACCGGATGAGGACAGAGTCTCGCTGGTCTCAGTGCTACTACGCCTACTTGACCGGAGGTGAGAGTCCTGCACAAACACAATCCACACTTGGCTGTCTTAAGCGTCCAACATACTCGCCACTCCCGACCGGTAGCGCGACAATGTGACGTCACAGGAACGGCGTAACCATTTATACTCGCGTGTGGGGGTCGCGTCACTAGTTGCAATATTCTCCTGAACAGAGGTGTCGCTGTTGTAAAAAAGGCTAACGCTAACTGCGTTACACAGTAGAAGAAGCTGCAGTAAGAAACACTAGCTAGCTTCTGTGATGGTACTTCAGACTTTGGTTGCTGCTATTCACAACTACCATCATCATTATCTAGGGATGGGCAAAGCGAGGCTTTATGAAACACTGAAACGTTCGAAGCAATTGTGCCGAATTGTTCCGAAGCTTCGAAACAATTCCGACACCTCAGAGTTAGATAGATCTGAAACAGTACCTTACAAATCAAACGGGGATCGAACCACATTTGAGCAGCCTGGGCTACCGTGCAAAAAACACCCTCACTAACCACTACACCATCATGGTTATTGTTTAAGAAAAGTCTACATTGTTAATTGAACGCGCGGGCACGCCTGCCTGCCCAAGATTCACTTAACTTTGGTCACATGACATGGGGATTTTGAACGATGTTTCGAAGCAGTGGTCACATGACATTGCTAGCTAGCAGCTGGCTGAGTTTGTGTAATTTCCAGAAGTGGAAATGGATTTTGTTCAGGTCTTAGTAGACATCCTTTGTTTGAATATAAATCGTTCCTATTCTTTCCTCTTAATTCCATGTGTTCCAACTCTCGCTGGGAACTTTGTTAACTTATCCAGCAAACTATTAAATATTCACGACTGTAACAAAACACTGCAACTCTTGCATGCCCTCGACCTTGTCCATTTTCCGGTTTCCAGTTTGTCGCGCTCAGCTGAAAAAAATAGAGTGGTGCGCTACCGTGTGCTACCCGGCCAAAATCCTGGCGCGCCAGAGAGATCTACGTCATTTTGACGTCACATTGTCGCGCTACCGGTCGGGTGTGGCAAGTATGTAGTGGCCATTAGTGTGTGTGTGTGTGTGTGTGTGTGTGTGTGTGTGTGTGTCATCATGTATGACTGCAAGAGAATTTAGTGTTTGTACAGTTCTGTAGAATGTGCTGATTATGCTGTACTGTATGTGTTTTTGCCTGTGTTGTCCATGCTGTGGTATTGTTGTCCATCACACTCCTTCCTCCTGCCTGTGTGGCTGTCTGCAGTGTGTCAAGGTGCTGCCGGGGACCTGGATGGGTCAGCAAAGGTGTTCAAGGACATCCAGAAACTCTCCAAGAGGAAAAACAATCAGATTGAGCAGTTCTCCATTAGGAGGGTAAGTTTATCAATTAACAATGTGCAGTTGTCATATTATTGTTTGTGCGGGTGTCTTTAGTGCACGTGAACTTCAGCATGTACTGTGTGTGTGTGTGTGTGTGTAGGCAGAGCACCTGAGGAAGCAGTCTCCCACCAGAGAGCACTGCACTCTGGCTGTGATCGAGGTGCTGTACCTGTGGAAGGCGCTTGCTAACAGCTCTACCTCCAAACTGCAGCACATGACCCAAGGTACTGCATTCCCCTTGGGACCCCTAACGCATGGCCAGGGGACCGCCGCCGTCTTAAGTCTGCACATTTTCACCCCAAGTCGATCATTTATATACCTGAATGTGAAATGACGCCTGTTTTCTTTTCCTTCTTCTTTTCAGTCCTAAAGGACATAGAGGATGCCTCATGTGCAGGTCTTAGAAATTTACTTCTGGGTGCCATACATAAATGTCTGGGAAATACAAAAGAAGCAATCCAGGTAAAACATTACAGTAACTACTCAATGTGTACTTGCAGTGGGGTTTTATATTCAAGGATTCTAGATGCAGTGTCTGTGAATTTTGCGGGTCATCACTGTTGAATCCTTGAGAGGCTTCTGTAGCACTGTTATGCCCTGAGTTTGTGTGCTGTGTTCCAGATCAATGAATTGAGTGAACTGACTTGAGTATGTGCGTGTACTGTACGTTGTCTCCAGTGCTTTCATCTGGCTGCCAGAGATGAAGAAGGCCGACTTACTAACTCCTATGTGCAACCCTACTCCTGCTATGAGTTAGGATGTGTACTACTCGACAGCCCTGAGGGTGTGTGTGTGTGTGTGTGTGTGTGTGTGTGTGTGTGTGTGTGGACATTGAGCAAATGAGTGTCTTAATAACCACTTGTTTAATAGTTTCTCATGACTTGTGTTTTTTGTGATGACATCTGTTTATATCCCCCCTTCCCCAGTCTACAGCAAAGGGCAGGGGTCTTTTATTGCAGGCCAAGGTAATTGTTTTCAATAATTGGTACTGAATTTATGTTCAAGCATGCATCATGCTGGGGCACTTTTACACTCAGCATTTGAGAAAAGAAACCAAACTGCCTTGAAATAACTATAGTTTAGAAAAGCTTTTACTGCTCAAGCTAAACAACTTTTTTCTTTTTGTGTGTTTACGTGTGTGTTTATGCGTGTGTGTGTGTGTATTTACGTTTGTGTGTGTGTGTGTATTTACGTTTGTGTGTGTGTGTGTGTGGGGGGCCATTTTGTAGGAGGACTATGCTGGCTATGATTTTGAGAACCGCCTCCATGTGCGCATCCACTCAGCTCTGGCCTCGATCAAGGAAGTTGTACCCCAGTGACCCGGCCCCCTATCCCCAGCCCGCCCCCCCGGTCACCCCGTCCAGTGTGGTTCCTCAGCTCCATACAGCCAGACAGGAACGTAGTGGGCATGTGCCAATCCTGACCGAGTAATGCATACTAATCACCCAAAGGATTGGCAAGTGAACGATGGTCCTCCATCTTCAAGGAAACTTTGTGTTATACAGTCTGTTTTAATTACATGTAATATCTAGTAGATTTGCCCAAATCTCATTCCCTTGCTAATTTTATTTAACAGCTCTGAATGTTCATATGTGCCACTAAGTCACTTTATTTTGACTTTTAATAGACTTTATTTATTACCTTTTCAAAAAACAAATAATGGCCTGCATTATTGGCAGGTGAACTGTAAAGAAATTTGTTTCATAGGGTTTGCATTATTTTTACAGAGAAAATGAAGGTAAAGGAACGTTAGCAGAGCACTGTATTACATCACATACTATCATAAGTTACATATCCAGGAGGGTTGTGTGTGTGTGTGTGTGTGTCTTTGGCAAAAGCTGTATGAGTTCTGTGGGGGAAATTGCATATGGATGGTTGCGGAGCACGAGAATGAGGCGGTACATGTTTTATTGTAATGTGTATATACAATTTGGGTGTAGTATGGTATCGATAAGTGGTGGGTTTCAAATATACACGGGATAAGGAGGTGAGGAGGGAAGGTCTGCAACAGCTGGCCACAATTTTATTAACCTCAGGTCAGAGAAATTTCTTGAAACTGTTCATAATCCTAATTCGTTGTCTTAGTTTGAGACGAATGTTAATTGGTCAACATAAAGGTGGTTGCCTGTACAAAGCTGTAGTAAAAGCCAATTGCAGGTATTAAGTTAATAATTTGTGATCCTTTTGTCCAGTGTTAAAAAAAAAAGATTTTGCTTAAGGGTTTATTGTGGTAATGGACAGGACAGTGCCAATAACATTGTGAAGTTGTTTCAATGGGGAATGTGGTACAGTACTGCACTGCAGGCACTAGGCCGATAAGTCATGTCATAAGTCATAAAAACTAGTAAATAGCCATTTATATTTTGGCATCATTCTTTGACAATAGTTTCCTAAATTCAAAATGGATTTAGATCCTTAGTTGCAGCCTTCAAACTAAGGAGGACAGTCACAAGACAATCATTGTCTTATCATGTTACGTAATTTACTTTGGGGTCCTGGTATATGTCAGTGGGTCATTATAGAAAGATGGGCCTATGGTTCAAAATGTAAGCCTACTGTATGGGTCAAACTCTGGCAATGTATGTTAAGATTGTTTTCCTGGAAAACTTCCTGTGTCAGTATCATCTGTCAAAGACTACTGTTTTAACAATAAATTGTTTTTTAAAAGCTTGTTGAGTTTGTGTCACAATGTAGCCACTGCTGCCATTGGTTTAGTTTAGATATGCAAGAAGAAAACAGATGTTGTGCGGCCTAAGAGATTTAGTTGTCCCCTATGTGCAGTTCCTGGGCAGGTAAAGGCAACAGTAGGCCTTCTCTAGGCATTTGACCTCACCACTATATATAACCCAGTCCCCTGGTCTGAGATGTATCCAACTGTAGAATAAATTACATGATAATATAGATTGAGGTTACAAGGATACAAGGATACAAGGAAGTTTATTGTCACATGCATATAGTTACTGGAAGTAAAAAATGCAGTGAAATTATGTCTGGTGTCAGCCCATTTGTGCATTAATGGGGGGGAGGGGTAAAGAGTGCAGTAGAAGAGGGGTTTAGTAGATTAAGTGGCAAGGGCTGCATAAAAAGGGTGGGGGAGGATTGGAATTGGGTGGGGGGCACCAACAAGGAGCACCCAAGAGCAACAGGGGCAAGGAAAAACTCCCTTACCAAGGAAGAAACCTTGGGCAGATCCACGGCTCAAGGGGCTAACCCAACTGCCAGGGGGTCTTGGTGTGTGGGTTGGGGGGATGACAGGGGAGATGGGATAGTGTGCTGTGTATGTGGGGGAGAGGGCAGTGTGCAATATGTGTGTTGGGGAAGCTTCCTCATGAGACAATGTGCTGTGTATTGGGGGGGCTTAAGCACTTAACAACCAAATAAATGTTTTCTTGAGGGGGGAATTAAAGGAATTGGGCATACTTTTAGTGTGCTTTTAAAATGATAATGATGAATTTGTTAGGATAAATATGTGTTACTACATTCAGTGCTGCTTTAAAAAAAAAAAAAAAAAAAAAAAAAGTTTACTTGGGAGAAGTTACAAGAAAACATGGACAAATGACATAAAACGGCGTGTGAAATGCCAGCTACATTTCTTCTGAATTTAGCAGTCTGCTCTAAACAACTGATGAGCAGGTCCTCAGAATGGAAGGGGAGACCTTGAACTTCCTCAGCCGCCGTATTACCATTTGCAAGCTACAGTGATTAGGCTATGCTACGAGTGGGTTGTGGAGTAGCCCAACGAAGGTTTTTTGGTTCATTTTCAAGTATAGGCTATGAAAAAGCACTCAGAAGTAAGACGTGAGAATTTAGTGGTAATAAGTGTCCAAAACAAACATTGAACTTTTTAACAAAGTTTCTTCACATTCGGCGTTTATTTGCGTTTGCAGACTATTATGACGCACCTACAGTATGTCACAGTGGCCATAACGTGACGTATTACCTAGGGATGGAATAATAGCGCCTATGCTACAGGGCATTTCTCAGATGTGTTAACCGTGCCGTCAGGACAGGTCAGTGGGCTACACCTCCACAAACCGGAGAAAATGTATACTCATCTGCGTAAAGTTCTGATTCCTAATGGACTCAAACATATGCTCGAAGGATTCAGCAGAGCCGTGGTGAGATGCAAGCCGAAGAGCATCCCACATTTTGCTGAAGAATACTTCAAGGCTCTCTTGACCTTCAGAGCTGGTTAGTATATATAGTCTCATACTGTAAGTCTCATCACATAATTAATCTTTCTTTTCGCTCCATCGAAGTACAATGTAAATTCGAGTTACTTCAATTTTTCTTTCTTCTCTCTCTCGTTCTCTCTCTCCAGAGAATCCAAATTTGAGTTTTGATGAGCTTTTGAAGGAATTCCAGCGATCACAATTAGCTCTGTGTAAGTACGGCAAATTAGTTTTGTTGTTTTACAGACAATAAGAAATGGCATAGGCTACAGTTTCACCTCCAAATAATGTGTTTTGATAAATGGGTTATATGTAGCTATTGTACCTATCAGATCTTCTGCTTTCAAGTTTAGCTAGTGTTATACAATTATAATAATGTCATTACTGTTTCCCAGTGAATCGCAAAGGCACATCACTCCAAACAGTTCACCGTGTGGATTCTAAGGAATGGGAAGCGGGCCCGCTGCTGTATGAAGCCCGAATCAACCAGACTGGACCTGTTCCCATATTCCCTGCTGGCGACTTAAATGAAACTGCAAGAAAAGATGCACAGGAGCTCACCAAAACCCAGTTTCTCCCTTCAGAGAGTGTTGAAGCTGAAATCGAGGAGAGTGACCTAGATGGGATCATTTCTGCCAATGTGATCACTTTGTCACCAGGCCCGATTACTCACGAGATGGCCATGGACCTGGCAGTGTTCCGTCGGAGGACGACCCCCCAGAGCTCTCCCGGGAACAGCTGTGGCAGCAGTCAGACGGGGGAGTGCAGTAACCGGGGCTCTCCGTGCGGGCAGATCCGCTCAGCCCTGTTTGAGCGTGTGCCCCTGAGCGAGATCGGCGTGGACGTGGATGCGGTCCTCATCAAAACATCCATGCTTCCCAACGTGGCGCAGATTGTTGTCCAGTCCGAAGAAGTACCTGAGATTATTGTGTTTCAAGCGGATATCAAAGTAAGTGACAGTGGGCCTGACTCTGCATTTGCTGGAATGGAGGCTGTTACTTTGAACCAAGAGAACACTGCCACGGTATCAGCTCCTCTCACCTACTGCAGCAGCCCTGACACTGGTGATGCCATGATGGCAAAAATGTTGGAGTCTGTGGAACTAGTTGCTCCCAGAAGTGTTGTGGAAAGCTTTGGGGATCAAGCGACTGCTGAAACAAAGACTGACTCTGCATCCCAGAGGAATAGAGGCTCTGCTTCTCAGCGTAGTTCCCAATCAAATATTGCTGCACCTGTTATTTCCCACGAGGAGCAAATAACTGCGGAAGTGAAGGAGTCTGCGTCTCAGAAGAGTTCAGCGTCAAGCATAGCCTCTCAGCATAGCTCCCGATCAAATATTGCTGCACCTGTTATTTTCCAGGAGGAGCAAATGAGTTCAGTGTCAAGCATTGCTGCACCCTCTGCTGTTGACGAAATCCAAATTGTGGAGAAGGCTTCTGCCTCTGAGAATAGTTTGGACTGTGCTGCTCAGAAGAGTTCGTTATCAAACATTGTTATTTCAGCCGTGTCTTTAGTGTGTGATGATAAGACCACTATCACAGATGTGGCAGATGCAGCTGAATCAGTCGTCACCAAAGACAGTGCAGAAACCCATGAAGTGCAGAGAGCCTCTGAATCAAAGGAAGAGGAGAATCAATCACCTGAGGACACTGTTCATGTAGTGTCTGTTGTTTTTGACGCAGAAGTCTCTGCATCAGACATGACAGATGACACCTCAGCCGAACTTCCTGCTGCTGAAGTTGCCATGGAAACCGCAGATGGAACCCCTGGATCGCAGACGACCCTCCAGCAGAATCTGATCTCAGGTCTTGCCATCCCAGATGTGCTGGAGACAAGTGCAGAGGAACCGTCCCCTTGCCTGGCGTGTGAGCCTGCTATGGCTGAAGGTAAAACCAGCCACTCTGGGGCTGTGGAGCAACCTGGGGCCCCAAGGCCCGCAGAGAACCTGGTTTCAGCTGGAGCAGAGACTGAGTCTCCCCAAGCAGCCGCCATCCAGATAGCTGACTTAATAAGACCTTTGCCTGCGGACTGTGCCGTTCAAGAGGACAAGACGCCAGCCTCTGCTCAGGCAAACAGCGCTCCACCGCTGGAGATCCGGGCGCCGTACCTGGTGTATCTTCCTCTTCCACCGATGGAGGTGATGACCCCTGGCATGGTTCCCCAGGCCGTTAGCGAAGGCGAGGAAATCAAAACCTCCCCATACATGTGCATCCCCTTGGTCACCAGAGACTTACCCAACAGCCCCGGCTTTGTGGGGGCCACAACCCCTCAGCTGTCAAGAACGGGGAGCTTCGCTGGCACGTTTGTTCCATTCACCGAGGCCCAGAAGGCTCAAAACTCCACACATGCCCCCAGGCCTACCTCCCAGGGGCACATGGGGTTCTCTAAGGTGCGCCGTCCCTTCAGTAACTGCCCGATGGGAGTTTCCATGGCAGCAGAACCCGCAGCTCATACTTCGCCATCTTTACTGCATCAAGCAGCTGCAGGTGTCACAAATAATGGACAACAGCCTAACGTCTCCTGTTGCAGTTGTGGCCCACGTAAGTCCGAGTTGAATTGATAATAGATTATATTATTAATAATATAATTGATGATAGATTAGTAATGCAAGGATACAGTTTTCTATGTAAACAGACTTCTGAAAAAAGAATGTTGTGTGTACTAATGAATTTCTCTTTATTGTGTTTAGTGCACAGTAGGTCCTCTGAGCCAATGGTGGCCAGTGTCTGTCCATGCGTAGGGTCAGCCAGCCACTGGAGGCTGTGTCACCTGACTCCTCCTGGTGCCCAAGGCCGACATCTGCTCACCTGCCCCTACCAGCCCTTGCCATCCATGTCCCAGTGTGGCCTGGAGAAGATCGCCAAGATCCCCATGTACCAGGACTGCGGCCTGTACTGCAGCTGTCACCACGAGCTTTGTGGCCATTCCTCCTGCGGCAGCCTGCGCCCTCACCACATGGCCGAGCCCGCCTGCTCGGGCCACCACCTGGGCCCCCTGGCACCACGCCAGGGCTGCTCGTCCGAGCACTTCCGCAGCCACCGCGTGCTTCCCAGCGCCGCCGACCGCCGTTACTCTTGCTGCATGCAGCCTGCGTGCACACCACTGCAGCCACGCCACAGCTCGCTCACCACGTGTGACCACCAGGAGGTGATTAGCCAGGGCGGACACTGTGGAAGCGTCTGTGGGCTGACCAAGGCCACCACCATACCAAGCTGCACACACCAGAACGCAGCCACAGAGACCTGCCATGGTATGAACAGTGATCTCACAATCAAATAATATGATGTACAGTAGCTTCTTAATATTTTACAGATGTAGATTCTGTATAAGGGCTGTGAATTGACATGAGTTTGCTTTGTCATGACAGACTACAGGATCAATTACAACCTCTAGACATGCTATGGAAGCTGGCACATACTTGGAAAAGTCACACAAGCACACATGTTCCTAACTTTTGATTCAGAAAGCAAATTTGCAAAATAAAAACAATGAGCAGTAAAATATCTGTTTCTTTTGTGAGCTTCCCGTTACACTGGTACATTTCTACATCTGATAGTACAAGATATTGAGAATGTAAAATAAACACCACATTATGTAAAGGCTAGAACCTTTCTAATTTAAGATTCTTGCAGTAAAAAAAATAAATATATATATATATATACTATATACATACTCTTTTGATCCCGTGAGGGAAATTTGGTCTCTGCATTTATCCCAATCCGTGAATTAGCGAAACACACTCAGCACACAGCGAACACACAATGATCCTGGCGCAGTGAGCTGCCTGCTACAACAGCGGCACTCGGGGAGCAGTGAGGGGTTAGGTGCCTTGCTCAAGGGCACTTCAGCCGTTCCTACTGGTCGGGGATCGAACCGGCAACCCTCCGGTTACAAGTCCAAGAATACCTATACCAAGAATACCAACAATTTTTTCAATGTCTTTTTATGTCATCATATCACATTAACCAGTTGTTTTTTTCCCGGATTTCGGTTTGATCTCTCGTCCACCCGCCACACCAGACCCCCCTAAAGGTTAGGCCGGACACCATTTTCTGTGAATATCTCGAGAACCGTAGGGCCTAGGATGACCACATTTTTTGGTAAGGGGCCATTTCAATCTATCCCATGTACACTCATTTAAGGTATAGCGGCACCTTGTTAAAAATGAAAAAGCAAAAATGAGGCATTGTAATCGCAGGTATCTTTGGCTGGCATGTTCAAAACACACACGCACACACACCAGGGTTGTGCAAAATTCGAATTGCAATTCTGCTTCCTGTTTGCTACCTCAATTGAAATGCAAGGGAAATTCAAGAATTAAATTGGAATTTAAGATCCAGTTTCAATTCAATTCTGGAATTTTGCACAACCCTGACACACACACACTCACACATACACACACATATACGCACATATACACACGCGCATGAACGCACATACACAAATGCACACACATGCAGGGACACATACACAAAAACATACACACATACACACACACACACATACACACATACACAGGTACACACACACGCACGCACACAAACATAAACACACACGCACATGCACACACACACTGAGAGAAAGTGGAATAGAGTATTATGTCCAATATTCCAATATGTGGTTTAATGTTCTGGATTTCTCACTAGTACTGTAGGTCACTTTGACACTAAAAGTATGCTCCTGCATCGTGACCCTGTATGATATATCTGTACTGTTTTCCTAAACATGGATAATGTAAGGCATCAGGGTTTATATCACTTCTTGTTTTCTGTTTTATATCAAAAACCATTTGCATCATTGATTAGGGTAGACAGGATGGCTCCTGACTTTGCCACTGTTACTGTATGTTTATCTATCCTTTGCTGTTGTGTGCTTAAACCCTAACTATTTCCTTGTCTACAGCTAGTTAGAGCAGCTGATAGATCTTTAGGTGAAGTCATGCTTTCTCTCCCTTGATGCGCATCATTGTAAATAAACTCTGTTCCTGATTTTCCTCCCATTGGTTTGACTGGGTCTTCATTCATCTGTGGTACAGTATCAAAATTACCATCAACACGCACACACACACATAAACACACATGCATGCACGCACAAACACGCATAAACACACCCACACACATAAATGCGCACATGCACACATACACTCACACACACACCTAAAAAAATAGCAATATTCAGCATTGTTTAATATGCAAGGATACAGGATTCCTTCTTCAATGCAAATTTGGACTTTTTTGATTTTACAAATGAAATAAATAAATAAACAAAAATGGCATTGCCACAAAATAGTGTTTTGTGAAACCTTAAGAGGTAATCGTTAACTACAAACATTTGATCTAGCTCTGAATGAGCCTTCTACATCTGTCAACAGCTGGTTTTGCTCACTCTTACTGAGTATTAACTGCAGTTTGAATGCTACGTTCCTCACTGTATGTTTCTTCTCTTTCCAGAGATGTTCAATGGGATTCAGGGCTTGACTCATAGGTGGTCACTTTAGAGCAGTCCACTATCATCAAACCATTCTTAGATGTTTTTAGCTGTGTGTTTTTGGGTCCTGTTATCCTGTTTGAGGACCCATGACCTGAGTCTGAGCTCTCTGACACTGGGCTGTATGCTACAATTTTTAGTCCTGAGATTCTGTGTGTTCTGTGTGTTTTGTTTTCTGATGTGACTTGTCAAAAAGCTCCCCTTTCTTTTCTTCAATCCAAAGAACATTTCTCCTGAAGAATTCTGACAATATGCATCGTAGCCAATTCCACTACTCAAGGAGTCGACTGTTGTCCAAAAAGTGATCGATTTCTCTGGTCCATGTTCAATTAGGTACACACAATGATACCAAACTGCAGTCACTACTTTTTTCCATTTATATAGGCTAAATGACTAAAGACAATATCAAATACATCTGCAATACTAGTTAAGGTCAAACAAGTTTAAACATCACTATAATACAATCATTTATCATCTTTTTTAAGGGTACCTACAAATCTGTCAGGAACATTTTAGAATATATACATAAAATAAACACCAAATAATCTCTTTTCAAACTTTCTTTGCTTTACTTTATGAAATACCAAAGCCATGCAGACAGGGGTGCCACTAGCGGGGTGGGGGTGGGTTCTGACAGAGGGCCCCCAGAGAGTCCCCAATAATATTATATAACGCCTCATATACAACGACACATTTACACTAGACCGTTTGATCCGGATCCAAGTTCGTTTGGATCGATGGTTTAGAGATTTTGACTAATGTGAACGCAGTCCACCAAACCCAGGTCCAGACTAGGGTCCACTAGAAAACAATGGTCTGGGGTACGGTTTGTTAGAACTCCGATGCAGTTTAAATGCTATCTGTTCCAAAACCAGGAAATAAATGGTTGTTTTCGTGACATTGCCAAGCGATATTGGTAAATAGAAGCTAGTGTTTATGACATAAACAGACCCAGGTCAGCAAACAAAAATGTAATGTGAACAGAGACTAGCTGGGACAGGGCTAGCGGGGAGTAATCACACTCGGGTACTGTCCAGTTAAACGGACCCAGTGTGAAAGCAATCTAAGTATTCTTTCAATAACTTGTAAAAGTACCTACAAATTCAATCATGTCTGTATACAGTATGTGCAGACCTTTGAAAACTTTGTTGAGGGACATAACTAAAGAACCTACCAAATATCCTGGCAGGGTTATGAATTTTGAGCAGGCACTCTAGCCTTAAACTGCCAAGGGCATAAGGCTCATGATGAGATCAGCCAGCCGTTGATCCAGTCACTTTTAATGGATCAACACTCATTAGTGATGCCTCTAACCCAGTGGGAATGCCATTGAAGGTTTTCAGATCATCATAAACGCAGCTCATGCTAATTGCTCCTAGCTCACACGCACAGCATGTGGTGAGAGGCATGGCATATATCAATATTCCAGTGGCATGGCCAATTGTGGATAGCATTCATTAATGTGATGATCGAGGTGACCTTTTGTTTTATTTGTTTTTATGTCTCTATCTCTAATTATCCCACTTAGACTAAAGTATTTTCATATAAAGTTTTAGGAGATTTACTACTTAGCCCTACTGTAGCTCCCTGACCATCTAGCTCTAGAGAGTGTAGCCATCACTTCTAAACCATGGCAAATTGGTTTAGCAAGACCAAGGAGCTGGTGGTGGACAAAGCAGGAAGGCCCAACACAGAGGGCAACACAGGATATGAGGCCAGGGCTCTGAAAGGACATACAGTATGTTCTTGGTTGTTCTACTTTCTACAAAAGTAAACAAAACATTCAATAATTAATCTTAACTGGAACTGGATAAGCAGGACACACACTGGGACCAGACATATGGTATGCTGTAGATAATTAACCACTGATCACCTGGTAGGCCTCACCTGACTCATTTGCAAGACTTACAACAGACATACAGTAGGCTACAACACATTAAATAAGGAATAAGCATTTATATTACACTATATCACACTATAATTATATACAAACATATGTTCATGAACACCATTTGTTATTTCAGACAGTTGTCAACAAAGACAAAGCCAAATACCCTCCAATAATATTGGCTAATTAACTCAACTTCAACCCTGGAAGTTTGCTCTTGGGTGCTCCTTGTTGGTGCCCCCAATCCCAATCCTCCCCCACCTTTCTTATGCCCCTCCATAAATGCACAAATAGGCTGACACCAGACATAATTTCACTGCATTTCTTACTTCCAGTAACTAGATGAATTTGAATTTCCCCTGGGGATCAATAAAAGTATCTATCTATCTATCTATCTATCTATCTATCTATCTATCTATCTATCTATCTATATGCATGTGACAATAAACTTCCTTGTATCCTTGTATCCTTCAACCCTGATGAAGCTCATCTGCTGTTAATGTAACTCAGTGGCAAAGAACATTCCAACCAACACAGTCAGCTGGTTTGTGTCACATGTCTAAAAAGAATGTTAATGAGTCACACCCACAATTGTGACACAGTTCATAACTCATGGAAAAAACAGTGCATGCCAGAGTGCTAACTTGGCAGCCATGGGGGTAGGTTGATGAATAACTTGTAGGGTGCAATATACTGTCAGAATATTCTGTAAACTAGACAGATTAACTCATCATCCATTTTTTTTGTGTAATATATAATGTCAGTATGATCTATAGTAGTTTTACGACACACCTATGCTACCCTATTTGTGTTTAACAGACAGCATCTCCAGAGAAGATCCTGAAGTCTCTGCCAACACTCATTATTCCATATGGCTTAAAGAGTGTGTTAAAGGCTATCAGTCATGCAGTGATGGTGGAGGAGCCATCAAATATAGCTGAATACATGGCATTTTATTGCAATGAGCTTCTCTGCTTACGGAAAGGTGTGTTGCCCACGTGTGCATGTAAACAATGTCATTGTATGCTGGCTATAAATGGCTTGACATAAAGGACAAATACATGCTGAGTTTTATTATAGTATGTATGTGATAACTGGTATTTTTTGACAGAACACCCTGAGCTTTCCGTTCAAGATCTAACAGCTCTCCTGAGATTCATGAAAGGTATGTATGAAGTTTGGATTGCTGTCCTTTTAAAAATAGCTAATACATTGTGGAAAACATTCTTAAGCTATTGTAATGATTTTAGTGTATCAGAGTTTTTTTTTCTTCAAAGAAATGTTGGAGGAAACACCACTGGAATGAAGGCATTTGTTGTAACTGTATAGTTTCACTGTTACCTGTCCACAATGATAGTCTGCAGCATAACTATTGCTATTGATTAACCAGTGAAGTGGATACAAATGAGATGTAGCTGTGTACATTTCTTATCATACGGTCACGCTAGACACTATGAATAGCTTAGTCTTTATTCCATGTCTTTTCTTTCTCATATAGGACATTGTGTAGTAAGTTCGGCCAGTTTAGCACCTTGCCTCTCTGACGCCGTGCTAGATGAGATCCCGTATGCACGTCCCGTCCAAGTAGCATCCTTGCCTACACCTCCGACTGTGAATGCAGAACCTGTCTGTAGTTCAGACATTGCTGAAAATGCCCCGATTCGTTCGGTGTCAGGAGGTGCAGATGGTTCTTGGGACAGCATCCATGTTCCATGCCTGGAGACGGAGGCGCAGGGCACCCTCTCATCTGTCCAGTCAGCAGTGTTCCTGAGGGGACCTCTAGAGAAGGGGGCATCCAATGAAAGCTTAGTCTTGATCCAAGCAATGAGGCCTCCGTCCAAGCCCATGATCATTGTTCACTCAGACAACCTTCCTGACGTCATCGTTTTCCAAAACAGTGACCAGCGGCCTTGTCCCTCACCCGCCCATTCCAGTGTGGAAGCTTTGGAACAGAGACCTGATGGGTCAGGCTCTCAGACTAACGTTGGCCCTGATGTGGTGGTGTTTCACAAAGTGCCTTCAGTGCAGGATGTGACTGATTCACTGAATGACCTGGCTTCTCTAACCAATGAAAACACCTCATCAGAGCACGTTGGAGAGACGGAGATAACACATCTTTCTGAACAGGACACACCGTGTGCCCATGACACCTCAGTGAGTTCAGGCACACAGGAAACCATAAAAACCATCCAGTTAATGGAATCTTTCAGAATGGCAGACGAGCCTATGTTGAAAAGAACCCAAGCAAAACCCACAACTGCAGTCTCCATCAAGGCGGCCATTGCTGAGAGAGACAGGCTGATGAAGAAAATATTGCAGTCCACTCAGTTGAAAAAACAAACAGGTATGGAATACAGATACTTTGTGTATGACTACTCTGGTACAATAAACCATTGGATATACACTGTATGTTCAGTTGCATACACTGTATGATCCAGTTACTAGTAGCAGGTAGTAGCAGAGATTGTTGAATTTAGAGATGTGATGGTGTGTGTGTGAGGACTGAGCAGTTTGGTGTTTTCAGTGATCTCTACTTTCCCCAGATATTTCAAAGTCAAGAATAACAGGCATCACAGTATCGAGCAGCACTGGAGGATGCCCTGGACACCTTCAAAAAACTCTAGAGGCTAACGCTGGACATGCTAAAGCAGGTCCTCATTAAAATTAATCTTTTTTTTCTAATCTTTCATTTTCAAATTCAAATGATTATAGAGGTTACACATCTTGTGAAATATTTGTTCACTGTTAACATCCAGATGAGGCGCTACTGCAAGCTGTCACACTTGGGTTGAAGATGAACAGTCCAAATATAAACTTAGCACTTCAGAGTTCTGTTAACCAGGTCTGGACTCTCCACCAGATGACAGAGGAAACCGGAGCAAAGCAGCCAACTAGCAACCCCTCACCATCACAGCCCGACAGCTATGAATCCCCTAAGAATAAGGACCAAACAACCATGTCAGGAAATTATTCTCCTTCCTCTAAATCGGAACCATCGGAACCAAGTCAGGAGGAGAGAGGACAGTTACCCAAGCCATCTATCCTGTCTCACGTCCACCTCATCAACACTCCAAATTATGTTCTTGTGAATGACGAGGACGCTGAGAGGAAGGGAAACCAACCCAGTGACACATCTCCAAATACAAACAAAGAGACACCAAGATCAGGTGCACAAAGGAACTGGATCAAACAGTATCTGTCAATCTATTTTCCAGTAGACCCCTTCAGTAGTGATCCTGAGTGCAGTCGACCTCTGTTCTATCATGTGACTTCTGATCAAGGGAACACGGCCTGTTCACCAGTGATCGTCCGTGGTATCAATCCCACATACGCTGCCAGCAATGACCTAGACAATGTGAGGGAGTGCATACCAAGTGAACCAATGTGTCATTGGTCAATTGAAATTACTGTGAAAAAGTAGGTCCATATGTTCTGATGAAGTTATTTTTTCATAAATCTATAAATTACTGTCTGTAATTAATTCTGTAAACAATGTATTTAACTTAACAGGACAACAGGACAACAACCACCACAAGATTCTTCCTTGAAAAAATGAATACTTTATACACATGCACATACCCTGATACTATCAATAGTAATAATGCTTGGATAAATAAAAGCATAAGAAACTGAATGTTTTCTTGTTGTTGTTTAATCCGTGGAATGCTGAAAATGATCAAGCATGTCATGATGCACATGTGCTAGGCCTGGCCTGCTTGACAGAGGGTGTTGTCCAAGGTGCTGAAAAGCGAAAGTGTAATCAGTTATTCATTCAATCAGTACCCTACAGTAGGTGAAAGCAGTCAGACAGCCACACTTAATCGAATTTGAGTGAGTCGCCTGTTTGTAGGCTACATTTTCCTGTTTTAACAGTTAGAACCAAAGATTCTAGAACAGAGCTCTGTTCTAGAATCTTTGGTTAGAACCAATAGAGCGCTACAATCCACTCTGAAATCTTTGATCAGAACCACTGACCTAGAAACGTTCTTGTATGGCTCTGGTTAGAACCATGGTTGGAATTTTGTAGAACAACCGTATCACAGCGACATAAAATTGAAACATAAACAACAATGGTCAGGCAGTTAGCGAAGAAATGATCACGCTGGTCTTTTCATTATGTTCTATATTTCTAAAGGATATATCGACGTCTTCGAATGCTAAGGTTGCAGTGCTAAAAAGGCCTAACGTTTCTGCTTTACATAAGCATCACATTAAGGACGAGAAAGGATGTTAAAACAGCATGCTAACGTTGTCCCCAGCGGCCTTCCCACACTTCTGGAGGGGTTTTCTAAAGCAGCATTGAAGAAAAGACCGAGTAATCTTGGATTCTTTGCCTGGTACTACTTCACGGAACTGATGAAATACAAAGCCGGTAACAAAACCACATTAAATAGGCCTACATAATTTAAGGCAGCAGGACCCATGTTTAATCAACGTTAACTTTAGTTATTGTGAGTTACAGTTGCATAATGATAACGTTAACGTTAACGTTAGAAGCTATTGGATTTATCACAGTCTAGAACGTTGATCTGTCAGGCACCTGATTAGTTTGTGCAACCTGCTGATACTGTGATGTTGGTTTACAGAAAATGAATCATTTGACCTTAGAAAACTTGTGCGAGAATTCCACAACAATTTGGGTAGGTTGAATGATCTCTTTCAGTCAGGCTCAGCCATTTAATCTATTTCTACCATGTCAATCCAGTCTAAATAGATTTACTGACTGTGTGTGTGTGTGTGTGTGTGTGTGTGTATGTATGTATGTTCTTCAAAACAGCTGATCGAATAAGTGGAGATGGATTTGAAGAGGAGCTCAAGAAAGAGGGGTATAATGTCACCTCAAATGTTGACCATGAATATAATGAACTTTGCATCACTGGAGAAGTAGACTTGCTTTCATGGGGACATCAATATGATGACACTAACAACACGAACGGAGCAAAATCAAATGTACCACCAACTGCACCACCAAACTCTCTGGTCAAGAGTAATGATCCTGGAAGGGCTGCCGGAGACACCAAGCAGAAGGTTCACCCAGAGGGCAAACAAAACCTTAGTGCTGGGAGAAATACCTGTCCTTCAGAGCCATTCAAAATTATCAAAGGAATTGATGCCAGTGCCCAGTCTAAAATGCTGAATGCTTTGTTTGCCAACCAGATTGCTCAAGTGAAAAGCCAAGTGGATTCAGTCCCATTGTGTCCTAAAAGTTCTCTGTCAATACAAAAAGCAACTGACACAAGGACAAGACTTCCAGAATCTCCAAAACAGGCTCTGAATCAAGGGGCAAGAGGCACCGCTTGTGTCCATCCACTCAAAGATCCCCCCAGGAATCACACAAACACCAATGCACAGCATGAAGTGAAACCTTCAGCTTGTTCCACAGCGATGGCCGTCCAGACCAATCCAACTGGTGCCACAACAGGTGAGAGGCAGTTCATGAAAGGGGTGATTCTGTTCTCCCAGTGTGGGTATGTTCTCGCTGGGTAATTTTAGTGAAGCACACACATGGTGAGATATTTGTTCACATGGATAATGTACATATCTATTTTTTTGTTCTCAGACACTGTCACAGAGCAACTCTCCGTTCAGCTGAAGAAAAGTTCTTTGGGCCCCAGCGACGGCACCACGGAGGACAGAAAGAGGTGGGCTCCCTATGACAGCAGAGATGGGGACAGGCATCCCCCTAACAGTGCTCAGTCTCAGTCTCGCCTACAGCCGCAGCTACAGCAGCGGCCTGAAACTTGTACTGGCCCGGCTGGAACACACTGGTGCCAGCCACCTGAAGCCCACTACCATCGACCTCCCCCTCCCCATGGGCCCCTCTATGGGTGCTATCGACCGGGATCCGTGTGGTTCCCCCCTCCGCCACATTTTCCCCTTTACCATTTTTGGCCCCCTCAGGGGCTATACCCCTGGTGTCCTCCTTGTCCTTGTTTCATGTGGCCTAATATGGGAGCAGCAATGCCCAGGAGATGCCATGATGCCCCACCTGGCTATCCTCTGAGGGTGTGTGCTCCCAGCCAAGTCCCATCCGCTCCATGTCAAAATACCCCCAATAGTCCTGACTCCACCAGTTCCCCTGACCCTGTCTTGTTACCCGTGAACCAACAATCTCCCTCAGGATGTCCCAGGTCCCTTTACCCCCCTGCATTTGGCTGTGCTTCATATTACCCTGGACCCATGCCTCAGAGGGAGGGTGAAATGCCAACCTCTAACGCACCAAACAGGAGGTGCCCGTACAATCCAAATTGTCACATCCATCCCCAGTTTTAATCAGCAGGTACGATACAAGTACTTGTGCAAAACAAAAGAAGGTATAAGAATACTGAAGGCTTAATGTATGATGCATGTAGCCTATGTTTTCCCCCCTAATTGAATTAAGCATCCTAATCAAATTAATCTTAAAGTGTGCTTATGTGTTTTAAACCATCAATCATCAAATCATTAGTTAAACAAAATTTGTGATCCATTTAATGATACTAGTTATTAATTACAGACCAAATTTTAATGAGACATTTATTCGTTAGTTAGGCTAAATATGCCTCAGAGACCTGCTGTTAATTAGTTTTAATTGTTATAATTTAAAATTTAAATGCCCTCAATATACAGTTAAAAAGCAAAGCACTACAAAGCAGTAGGCTAATCTTTTCATATATTCTCTCAGTTTCTCTTACAGATCTAGTATGCAGAGATGGATTCAGAAGATTGTAAGAAGACAACTAGATAAAGACTTTTCTAATTAATATAATAAAGTATCTTATGGTGGACGGTCCGTGTAATGCTTTGCAGTGTTGTGTTCTATTTTCAGAATTCACATGAAAAAAATATAAAAATAGGCTTTAAAATATGTTATCTATTCTTTAGGACGGCACAGTAAAGGGGTTATTGATGCTTATTTTGATTTTCAATTGAGCACAGTTATGGTTTTCTGTTCAGACGTTAAGAATTGAAATAATGCGTAAATTTTCAATTTTCCATTTTTGCGCTTGTGGTTGGACTGAACCACAAGCACCGGGGGGAGAACACCATCTAGCTGGTCGACGAGAGCGCCGCCTGAAGTTCTTCGGGCTTTTTACTCATTACTTTATAGATTAATAAATAAAACTTCGCCGATTTTTGGGAGATGGGACGTTAAACATAACTTTCAACCTATGTTGAACATATAGTAGGCTATATTTGAATACCATGGCCATATGCCATAGCCTACCATAGCAAACAATTCACCAAAGCAGATTGCTTTGCCATCCGTCAGTTTAGGCTATACAGGCCCAGAGCAGTACAGGCCTATTCATGGGTTTCATCAGGTCCCTTTCCACAGGTGTATACATGCACCTTGATTATGAATGCAGACTGCATGGTGCTTGATTAATACACGTGTAAAGGGACCTGATGAAACCCATGAATAGGCTACCCCAAGCACTGTTTGACATGGGGCGTTTTTGCTTATTTAACACTTTAAACGAAGACACAACAGTGAATAATTTACCAGTTTATCCATTTATTAATTTCAACAGCAAATAGCCTACAGTACATTGGCCTGTAGGCTACTGCGGCTCAAGTCCATTGGTAATGCTCATGTACGTCTCCAAAGCCTCCCAGAACAGCTCTTCTCTACCTATGAGAGATGAGTAGAACAGTAGGCTAGCCTACTCATAAGTGTCAGGACGCAGCAATGTCTCCCTCTGCATCTGAAGTTCTGGTCTCGAGCTGACATTATCAATCACTTGGCACCTTGATGCAAGCTGAACTGTGTTTGATAGCCCTCCATCTCTACATCCGCTGATAAAATGGGATCACCAACACTGCGCGCTCTGTTATATGTAGGCCTATCAGGTCACCCCACTACGCTTGTGGTTCAGCCCAACAAAAACGGTAAAATAGGCAAAAATCCAATATTAACTGAATTTTACGTTTGTTTCCAATCCAGTTTCTGTTTTTTTCTTTATCTTGTGTGACTAATGACAAATGTAGAAAATAGCAGCAATTATCTATTTGCTGACCAGTAAAAAAAAATTTAAATTGGATTATTGAACACATTTTTTATTTGGATGGATGGAGCAAATAGAACAAAGCACTGCAAAGCGTTACACGGACCGGGGACATCAACCTTGCCTTTATTTTTATTCGACTAACCTCTTAAGATAAACAATGTGATTAGATAGACCATTACAACAGGGATTCAATGAAATCATTGGATAAAAGCATAAATAGCCTACATTTGCTTCGCAGGCGAATTTCGTTGATCAACGACTGGGATTGTGACGTAGGCGATGGTGACAGATTTATAAATGAATTCTATCTGGAGGAATCTAACGTTAGTGTCCTGTGGTCCTCGCTGGGTTAGCTCGTCCTGTCAAAGTAGGCCCATGCCATTATGTTCAGTAAAATACATTCCACGAATTATTACTTCTAAATATTTAGTTATTGGTAGCCTACTGACGGTCAGTGATGGCCAAACGCTGCATAAAGTCGTGTGATGAAGGTCTATGTGTGGTAGGCCTAATGCGTTTACTTTTTTCGATACTAATTTCCCAGATGGCGTGCTGGAATGTCTGCCGCCCGACGCTCTTGATTCCGTATGGGTTGAAGAGTATCCTGGAATGTGCGTGTCGTGCGATAAAAATTGAGGAACCACAGCATATACAACAGTTTATCGCTGCGTATTGCAAGGACCTCCTAATGCACAGAGACCGTAAGTCGTGTAGGCTAATGGCAACAAATACTGTAGGCCTATAAAAAGAGCGGTTCCTTTTTATACTATTATCCTACATCAGTGAACTACAGCATGGCTACTTAGGCCTAATGAAATTTCTTTGTTTGCACAAATTACATTCAGATGCCCCTTCCCACGACCTTCATCAAGTCATACATCTTTATCAGAAAATGCGAGGTAAGATGACATTTTTCACTAATGACGTTTTATTACCTTAACCCTTTATTTGATAGGCCTTTTCCTCATTACATATTGCATTTTTAAATTAATGGCTGATATTGAAGACTTAGAGCCTTCTTGTGAGCAATATTACAGTTTTGTTACATGTTCAATATCAATCTCTGACTGTAATTCTCTTCTCTTTCTCCATCCCGTCATTTCTGAGTCCTACATCATTTATGATTGGTGCATGCATTAGTTCTTTGAGACATTTACATTTTTTTGTATTTTTAAAGCTGTTTTTACACATAAGAAACGTTTTTCATGTTAATTAGAGCGTGGCCAAGTTCAGATGAAAAGTTGGCGAGATTCTCCAGATCAGGCCATGTTACCCTGTGGGGAGCCTGCAGAGATGTGTCAGGACCTTCTCCCCACTGAGTCAACCAGTCTTGTTAGCTGCCGTCTGGCGGATGATGCCTTGGATATCAGTCAGCGGATAGATGTTCAGCCCTCCTTGGCACAGCCTAAGAGTCCAACCAGCCCTGCTGACCCTCCTTTAGCTAGGGTTCAGTCAGCAGTCTTCCAGAGGGTTCCATCAACAAGCGACTTCCCCGAGGTCCAGGAAACTGTTCTGATTGAGTCTGCAATGGCTCCTTCTGCCGATGTCATCGTAGTTCACTCAGAGAAACTTCCAGATGCGATAGTGTTCCAACTTGACAGCCGCCCCACTTCAGCTTCCTCTGTGAGGTTCAGTGTCACCAGCACACCCTCTGTGACTGACATGGACGGGACAGAGGAGTGTGCTCTCGAGATGGACTCGGGTGGAATGGTGGTGTTTGAAAGAGTTCCGTCCAAGGAGGATTGTCTTCCTCCACAGTCTGCAGTGGATATAGAATCTGGTGAGCTGCAGAATTCAGAGATTGTAGACAAGCCTCTCATCCCAACAGCACAAGAAGAGAACTCAGGGGACATGGAGAAACATGCAGAAACACTGAAAATGGCAGGTAGGCCTTTGAAACACACACACACTCTCCCTCTCTCTCTCTCTCTCTCTCTCTCTCTCTCTCTCTCTCTCTCTCACACACACACACACTCCCTCTCTCTCTCTCTCTCTCTCTCTCACACACACACACACACACACACACACCTGCTCACTCATCTGCACAAGTTTCTACAATATTAGTTATAGTTATTAGTCTTCCTAATAAAAAGCTTGATTTGAAGCTGATTGTTGAAGTCCTGAAGCTGATTGTTGTCCTTCAAAGCATCTCAAGAATCATTTAAGATTATGGGCGTATCATCAAAACGCAGCCTGGTCAAAGTATTCTCAGCACATTTGATGAAAACTGAGGATAGTGTTGAAAAAGTGGATGACCAGTCAGAGCAGTCAGACAGAGACACGTCACCCAGAATATCTCCAAAGACCTCTATAACAGGTATGTTTGTTTGTTAATATGCATGGTGCAAGTAAATATTATGTACACTCCATAATGAGTTGACCTGTTGATATGTTTCACAGTCATAGAATGTCCACCTGAACCAGCAAAAAATTATATCACAACTAGTGATATTGAAGGTCCAGCTGAACAAGCAGCTGACAGTTCAGCAAAGCCTGGTTCACATCCGATGAGCTCGAATGATCTGTCTGACGAGTCTGAAGATAAACAAAAATCACTGATGGCAGAAACAGTGGGCCGGGCTGATTCAGCTGACAAATTCAAATCCATGGTAGTACAACTGTCAGAAGAGTGTGTAGCGGAGGTTGTTGGGGTATTGGAAGGTAACAGAGAGTCTTCTGAAAGTCTACCAAATGATGGAGAGATAACTGAAAGGGACACTCCTCCTAGAATATCTCTAGAGAGAGTAGCTGAGTCAGGTAAGGTCCTTTGGTGAATTACTGTAAGTGCTGTTGTCATGTTTGTTGGAAGTGCTTCTAAGATCAGTTACAGACTAACTTCACCATTTCAAGGTGTGACTGATGTGGATGGAGACATGAGGCAGGCAGGTGTATCACAGGATGTTTCTCCAGACCCTTTTTGTTTAGCAGGTAAATAAATAAATAAAGGTAATGCTAAATAATCATTGCTATCTAATCATTACGATCTACTATCATAAAAAAAAAAAAAAAATATATATATAAAAAAATATATAAAAATTGCACGTTACATTGTTATAGATTAATTTTACACCACAAAATTATGTCAAACCGCATTTACACTGATAGTACTATCAGTGTAAATGCAGTTTGTACTATCAGTGTAAATGCAGTTTGATATGATTTTGTGGTGTAAAAATAATCTATTGCAATGTAACGTGCAATTTTTATATAATTTTTTAAATATTTTTTTTATTTTTTATATCATCATATGTCATATGGCAGGAAGAGAGTATTTAACTAGAAAACATTTGTCTTACAGAGACACCTCAGACTGTTATGTCTGAGGCTGAAAGTGTGTCTCCTCTCAGCACTGTGGAGACAGCTGACATCCACACATTGAAAAATGTGACATCTGTGGGAAGTCCTGTTCAGATGAACCTGAGTGAGATGGCTGATGCAGACCATTTGAATGTAGTCAAGGAAATGCGTGAGTTTTCGGCATTCGACAACTCTGAACTTCCACCTTTCAGACAACATCAACCTGAGGAAACATCAGACTCGGTCGATGAGCACACTAGTCTGACCAGCACTGCTGATGAGGATGATCTGAATGCAAGCAACACTGCATGCATCCCATGTGAGACTGTTTCACCACTCTGCACTGTACAGAGAGATGAAAAGACAGAAGCACAAGAACCATCTGTGGAAGATGCTCTCAATTCTAATACTGCATGCATCCCGTGTGAGACAGTTTCACCACTCTGCACTGTACAGAGAGATGAAGAGACAGAAGTACAAGAACCATCTGTGGAAGATGCTCTCAATCCTGCTACTGCTGTAGAATTAGTATTACTAGCTGAAAGTTCTGGAAGTGACAACACTGAATGTCCGGAAAGAGCAGAGAACATGCTCCAAGAGAATGTGGAGTCTGCAACACCGATATGTTGTGGAACGTACACCACAGAGAGGTTAGTTTCAGAACCAGTAGAGGAGAACATGGACAGCACGACTGTTGTCACCAGTTCCTGTGAGCAGAACATGAGTAAGATTACTGAGACAGCACCAGTTCCACAGACACTGCAGACAGATGCATCACCCATACTTTCTCCAGTCACTTGTCTTGAACCAGGTAATACTCATAAAATGGTATTCATGGTATGCATAGACTCGGAATAAATGCATTTAGGATTTTATTCAGAAGTAGTAATGGCACAACACTTACTTAATCTGGAGCATTACTGGTGACATTAATGTTTATCCACATACATAGTTATTAATAATGTTTTGGTTGCTGTTGCAGAGGTACCTCAGACTGCACTATTGGAGTTAGAGCTTGTTTCACCTCTCCCTATTGGGCTGGCCAGAGAAGAGGCAACAGCACTGCAGCCATCTGTTGATGGAGCTTCTTGTACCTCATCTGTGGTTAATGACAAAACTAATTCTTCTGACAGTGAAGGATTCCTGTTAAAGAGTGGACTACTTGAAAGCTCAGAAACGGAAACCTTTGATAGGATTGAAATAGAAGGAATTGTTGTCCCCAAGGACTTGGAGGCAGTTTCGACTGGACGTTCGGGAGACGTCACAGAAGAATCTCCATGCCAGCCGGCAGAGGACAGTGTAGACCACAGAGTGTCCTTTCCCACCGTGTCCAGTCAGGCAACAGTGAATGACAACACAGGGACAGATGATTTAAGCTTGACCACAGGGACATCTGATTCTGTTGTTGACATCTTAGAGCCGTCACCCCTCAAACAAGTCCCCTCTGAGGAGAGAGGGCTTGCAGCCGATGCACCTGCTCAGATATTCACCACTACTACCACTGAAGAAAATCCAGACGTAGTAGAGGCCACCGATTCAACTAATATAACATTGGCTGCAGTTCCCAGTCAGGAGGGGGACATGAGTAGATCCAGAGGAACAACAGACAGGGGGACTTCCCCTGGAATACCACCAAGAACCTCCTCTGTGTTAGGTAACACTACCCCCTGGCAGCATCATACACAGAACGTCTAGCAGTGTCTTTTGGAACCATCCAACTGGATAAATGATATGGCTGCATGCAACTATTCATTCTAAACTACATAGTGTGACCCATAATCAAGATGATGAGCATTTACAACGAGCCCATATGATAGGAGGATTCCAAATTCCAGATATGGTTTTATTTGCTGTGGCGTGTTTGTTGTTGCAGGCTGTGTGCATGCCAGTATTCAGGTGTCATGTGTGAGTGTGGACGAGACAGCCAGAGACATGCAGGGAGATCAGAACCCTGCCTCAGGCAGCCAGCTCACAGCCCCCCCCTACGCTGGAGACGAGACAACAGCTCCACCAACAAAGAGCATACAGACTGAAATTGTACAAGGTAGAGAATGGTTAACCCACTGGGGCGCATCTTGATAATTCTCTCAGATCTCACCTGACAGTCATATTCATACATGATGATCTAAGGACAATTGGAATACCTCCATTGCTGTAAGATGGTGTGTTAATTGAGTGATTTGGTTTTGGAAAATGGCTGTGAAACTATTTCGTTTTACTGAATGTTGCTTTTCAGCTGAGGAGCAGCAACAACACACTGAGGATGCAGTGACTGGACGAGGAACTCCCGTCGACACCGTCTTCAAGACCTCGGTCGATCAGATGTGGACTTTGTACCATCTGCCCCATAGCAGCGACGAGGGCACTCTCTGCACCCAGGTCCTGTTCCAGCCGCCCTTCAATGGCAGCGCCTACATCCGAGCCTTCGGGCCTGGGCACGTTCTCATGGCCGAGAAGTCTCCCCAGCCCTCCAGTCACAACCTCCAACAGGACCCTGGATGGCCCCGAGAGAGCACCGTCCAGGCTGCTGACCACCCCCAACACCAAAAAAGAGCCCAAGACGTGGCCCCCTCAGCTAAGGCCGCCACTGCTGCGGACTCAGTTCGCCCTTCAGCCTCCTTCCCAGACACAGACACCGTGGAAATCAGTCTGCCCAATTTCCTGTTGTGCACCGATGACAGGACGAAGCAGGAGACTGCTCTCCTGGGGGCCCCCGGGGGCGCCTCGTCGGCTGTGAGGGTGAGACGAGACGACGTGGCGGGCATCCTGTCCCTCTCCATCCCCTCGGCCAGCCTCAGTGGCTCTCAGGGGGGCAGCGGTCAGGCCCAGTTCCTGCAGCTCATCACCGAGGAGGGCCGTACCGTCTATTCGCCTGCCGTGGTCCGCATTGCCACACACCATGCTGACCAGAGCAAGTAGAAGTGGGAGATTATACGCACCAAGATGGACACATATTTGCCAGACTGAGCCTGAACAGTCAATAAAGCTGATATGGATATAGATGCATTATTTGTTGTTCTTTAGGGCTTTTCAGAAATTGCTCGTCAAATTCAATGAGAAGACAGAGATATAAAGTTAATATTAAGCCTTTATTTAGCAACAATAGAAATGCTTTTTACTTTGTTTTCATGATATTGACAAAGAATGACATAAGTTAAGAACAAACACGCATCAGGCCACGACGGCCTAATCTAATTTTTATAGTACAATTTTTATGAACACTTTACACAGCAGCTACATGTCAAGAAATAGAGGAGTGCTGTCAGTGTACAGATGAGCCACCAGGGGGAGTCAGCAGAAAGCTGTGTGTGCAATACATGTTTGCATAGTAAAGGTAGAGCTGAGTCTAGATACAGGCAGAGAAGTCAATTATTATTACTTTTGGGGGTGTTATGGGAGTCATATTTTAGTTGGCATTTCATCCCAATATCTTATACAGCTGCAGAACTTCATGTGGCAAGTGGATAGCATGTCAAGTTACAGCTTCATGACTTCTTTAGGTACAGTTCATAACAAGTGTTCTCTATTTAATAATATGATGGTGTTGACAAATCTACAGCATTTCCAGATGCTCTAAGCACTTTGGGATCTGCACCAAGCATATTTATTTCTTTATCAATGAGATTTTTAAGGACTTGACTAAAAGCTGACATTACAGATGTGTAAGAGGTTCAAAGTGATACATACTTTAGAATAAATGTAATGATGCACCCACACACGTCTGCACATAAACACACGCAGTCACACACACAACTCTCATCTTAAACTGCACTAAACAAATAAAGTAGTCAACAAATATTAACTGTGTGCCACTGGACAAAAAGTCATTGTAGCTAGGGCAAGACTCTAAGCTTCTCCATTTATAAATTAACTGTGTGCATGCAGCGTTAAATACATTTGAAAAAAAAAACATTCTGAGACAGTGCTGACTACAGTCAGCCTATAAAACTAGCACTTGCTAATTAACTCCTTTCAGGAGAATATATGTGAAGATATACAGTCAGAAATACATACATCTATGAAATCTAGTAGCAATGTTGTTTTAAAAGTTCAGAGTTTGACAACAGTCTGATGAGCTGCAGTAACAAGTCTGTCACCTTTTGTCAAATGGCATATACAGAGGAGAGAGAGAGTTCAAGTAAAAATGTCTGGTACTGTACAAATAATCCCTGTAGTATGTAGGATGAAGAGAATATTGAGAAGGAAATAGAGAAATAATGGATCACATTCTACTGAAGTCATTTCAAAAATAAGAAAAAAAGTCAAATAAATACAAATAAAAAGCAAGCAAAACCTATAGCAGTCTGTAGTTTCAGAACAGACCTATTTTAGGAGATAAATGCAAATTTACTTGGTCAATTACTGTTCACAGCAAAATCACACTGAAGGCTCAATGTTTGTGCTTTAAGGAAGACCATTATAGGCTATGGATGGTGTGCATGGTTCTTCACTCTTGCCAACCATAAACCAGCTACGGTCTAACCTTCACAGGTTCCCCTCGCCTGAGTTGATCTGTTCAGCCGGTCAGATATCTCTCTTTCATCCACTCTCATTATTTTCCTGACCAGCCAGCCATTGTACATCCTCACATAATGTCCTTCCCCGAATAAACAGCTATCTAACCTCCAAGGCCTTCCCAGGGCAACTTTCCACACATACTGTAGATATAGACAAGAACAAAGACGGCACTGAGTTAGAGTTGGGACGTGTGTGAACAGAGTGGACGCCCTTACACCATGGGGGGAGGTAATTAGTAGATGTCCGGGAGCTGAGAGTAGTCCCTGTCCCAGTAGCCGCTGGAGTAGAGCCAGTCCGGTGCTCCATTGTGAGGGTTTGGTCCCTGATGAAACCACCTGGGAACCACATGAAATAAAGAGGGAGAACAAAACAGATACAGACTGTTAATTTGATGGAGATGGAGAAAAGTACATTGTTTGCTATGCATGCTGAAACAGAGCCCACACAAAAGCACACTGTGAAACAAACACAAACAGCAGAAGGATTACTTTTCATTAAAAGCTTGCAGTTCATTTGCTGTCCTGAGGGGGGAGCTACAGAATTCTAAATTCACACTATTAGACACTGCAATCAAGTCTAGGTGGAGCTCAAAATGACTGTAGATGTCAAACCTGGGGCCCAGGGCAGGATGACTTCTCAGACCCATCAGAACAGACAGCCAATGCAAGACAGGATGATACAAGACAAGAACTGAGCTGCTGCTGACATGTAATATTACACTAATCCACACATATACCTCAGAAACTCACACTACTGGAACAATTTATTGTTCACTTCAAGTAGATGTGTCTATAGTATGATCATTTGTGATGTACTAATAGATAATTAAAGGATAAAATGAAGTAATAATAACAACAATGTTGTCACGTTCAGCATGATAAACTTGGATTCATGTGAGCATGCCAAAGCCATTTCTTACTTTGACTTTGAATTGTTTGTTGCTTCAAGTCTCTTAGATTAGATTCAACTTTATTGTCATTGTGCAGAGTACAAGCAGACAACAAAAAGCAGTTTCCCACTGCTCGTGTGTGTGATGACGTCAAAAACTCGCCTCAGTCTAAAGCGCCCCACCCAATAACAACACAGCCACACTGACCTGGTTTTCCAGTCGTCGTTGGATTTGGAGCGGGTTTTCCGTGCAGCTCGCTGTTTCTCCTCCAGCCGCTTCTTCTCGGCACTGGCAAGATCTGAACAAGCACCAAGCATCAAGCCCGGATTGAGTTGATCAATCAGGATGTGACTGACACATGCATTTACACGTCATTCATAACACTCCTTATAGAACACATAAATCAGACATTAGACATGCATACGAATATCGCTACCTATGTCTCCGTTCTCCATTGCACGGATGTCTGGTCGGAGGCGGCAGTCTGTACTGGGCAGGACTCCCTCCATTTCCTTCTCCAGCTCATTCAGTTGCATGGCAAACGTTGAGAAAGCGTAGAACTGTGGAAAAGTATGAGTGACTGACAGAACCTCAATCAGCCTCTAGTTGCTAAATCTATTATTTAGCTAATATACAATAATCACAAACACAATGAAAACCAGAACATGTTTGTCACTGACACAAGACACAGAGGATGCTTAGTTGTTGTCAGGGTTCTCACTCTAAGACAAATGTAAAATTCCATGACTTTTCTCTGACTTTCCCTGACAAAAAATCTGAATTTCCATGACCTACTATATAATAAATGGTACAATATACAGTACCACCAAAGATTTCAGAACAGTCGCGTAGCGTTCAATAATCTTTTACTTTTTTAGAGTGGGAGATTAATAAATGGGCATTGAATAAACAAAGTTGGACTAACCACAACTACAAGCAGTAAAGCTATAGATATACAGATATACACCAATTCTGAGTGGAAATATATTTGTATTAATGTATTTTGGTACATTAAATTTTGAACTGCTACAAAATTCCATGATATTCCATGACTTTGCCCCCGAAATTATAAAATTATAAGACTTTCCATATCTGGAATAGACTTTCCAAAATTCCATGATATTCCAAAAATTCCATGACCCGTAGGAACCCTGTGTTGTGGACAGTAAGAGTGGTCTGTGCCTCTCTTGGTCAGTTAGGGGCTCCGTGTGAGCGGATCACCTGGGCTGAGTTCTCTGGGCGGGGGCATATTCTCCAGATGAGCTCGCTGCCGGGGATGACCTGCACCGTCTCTGCGTCGGGGACGGGCATCTCCTCCGGCTCTTCGTCCACAGTGTTCTGGAGGCACAGCAGAGGAGCACCACACCAGGATAATGTGCTCACATAAGTCAAGTCAAGTCATATTTATTTATATAGTACACTTAAACGCAATGTCATTGACCCAAGATGCTCAGAAATAAAATAAACAGTAATAAAAACAAAAATAATGACATAAATGACAAAACATAAAAATAAATAAATGAAAAAAAATAAATAAATAAATAAATAAATAAATAAATAAATAAATATAATAATAATAATAATAATAATAATAATAATAATAAACAGATTATGATTGTAGATAAAAATAAACATATGGTTACTGAAACTACTACTACTATAGGCCTAGAGAAAGGTGTACAGTAAAGTTAGATGCCAGTTAATATAATGCAAAAAAGAAATAGAAATAAGATTAAAAAATAGAAAATAAAAAAACAAACAAGGGGAGAAATTAATGGACATTATAGGCCAAAGAAAATAGATGGGTTTTTAGATTTGATTTAAAACTACTGATGGTGGGACAGGACTTAATTTCTATAGGGAGATTATTCCAGAGTCTAGGGGCAGCAACAGAAAAAGCTCTATCAGCTTTAGTTTTAAGGGTTGCCTTTGGGACTGATAGAAGTTGTGAGGAAGACCTCAGTGGCCTAGAAGGACAGTAGGGACTTAAAAGGTCACAGATATACTGTGGTGCCATTCCATTTAGGGCTTTGAAAACAAAAAGTAAAACTTTAAAATGAATTCTGTATTTGACAGGTAACCAATGGAGTTGGGCCAGCACAGGACTTATGTGCATATGTTTCTTTGTTCCAGTAAGAAGCCTAGCTCCTGCATTTTGGACTAATTGAAGTCTAGCAAGGGTAGATTGGTTCAGACCTAAATACAGAGTTACAATAGTCCAGCCTAGATGTAACAAAAGCATGCATTACAGTTTCTAAGTCAGTATATGAGAGCCAGGGCTTTAATTTAGCTATTTGTCTTAGTTGAAAAAAGCTTCCCTTAACCACACTACTGACTTGCTTATTAAAATTCAAAGAGGAATCTAGGAAAACACCTAGATTTCTGACCTCACTGTGGCAATTTACAGCCAGTGGCCCAAGTGCATTTCTTATCTTAGGAACAGAGCTGAGTGGAACAAAAATAATTATCTCTGTTTTCTTTTCATTAAATTGTAAGAAATTTGCAGCCATCCAACTCTTTATGTCATTAAGGCAGTTAAACAGGCTTTCCAAGGTGCAGGAACTTTCGGCTGTTAATGGCAGATAGAATTGAGAGTCATCAGCATAGCAGTGATATTGAATGTTATGTTTGTTAAAAATGGAGCCAAGAGGCAGCATATAGAGGGAGAATAGCAGAGGGCCTAAAATGGAACCCTGAGGGACACCACATTTGATAGGAGCAATGGACGAAGAGCAATTACCTAATCTTACAGAGAATGTTCTATCATTCAGATATGATGTGAACCATTTCAACACCACCACTTGCAGACCAACTTCAACCTCCAGACGTTTTAACAGGATGCTAAGGTATCAAAAGCAGCACTAAGGTCAAGAAGTGCTAAGAGGGCACAAGAACCATTATCTACTGAGCAAAGAATATCATTCTGCACCTTAAGAAGAACAGATTCGGTGCTATGAAGTTTTCTAAAACCTGACTGAAATTTATCTAGGATGTTGAAAGCATTCAAATAAGAAGTGACCTGAGAGAGAACAACTCTCACTCACACACACACACACACACACACACACTCACACACGCACACACAAGAACCAAACTGACTTAATTGCTAGTGCCCCATATCTAATACACTGCAACTAACCAAGATTAAGATTACCGGTAGCTTGTTTTAAGCAAATTTGGTTGCTAGTGCAAATTTGTTTGTCTTGATAAGACGTCTTAAAATTAGTCTCCAATGAAACTCCAATGAAATTAAGTCAAATGATTTTAAGAGAAAGTGCAAGGTAAGTGTCTTTATACTAGAAACAATACCAACTAGATTTTTGATCTTAATATAAGAATTGTTAGACAAGATTTGTAAGATTTGTTAGACAAGCAGTGTTTGCAGTGGATAAGCAGTGGTGGATAAGCAGTGTTTGCAGTGGATAAGCAGTGTTTGCAGTGGATAAGCAGTGGTGGATAAGCAGTGTTTGCAGTGGATAAGTAGTGTTTGCAGTTGATAAGCAGTGTTTGCAGTTGATAAGTAGTGTTTGCAGTTGATAAGCAGTGTTTGCAGTTGATAAGTAGTGTTTGCAGTGGATAAGCAGTGTTTGCAGTAGCGGATAAGCAGTGTTTGCAGTGGTGGATAAGCAGTGTTTGCAGTTGTGGATAAGCAGTGTTTGCAGTTGATAAGTAGTGTTTGAAAGTTGACTGAAAGCCTGAAAGTTGTCGGTTCAATTCCCGGCTACCACCGTTGTGCCCTTGAGCAAGGCACTTAACCCCAAGTTGCTCCAGGGACAATGTGATCCCTTGTAATATAGCTGACATATGTAAGTCACTTTGGTCAAGAAGTGTCTGCTAAATGTAATGTAAATGTAAAAAAAATGGATAAGCAGTGATTGCAGTGGTGGATAAGCAGTGTTTGCAGTGGATAAGCAGTGTTTGCAGTGCTGTTACCTGTTTGCTGCTCTTCTTGTCCTCTACATTCTTCTTGTCGGCTTTCTTGTGGGCATCAAAAGTGGCCGGGTCCACTGTGTACAGACACTCGGTCCACTTGCCATAGATGGCACAGATCTTTTTCTTGCTGTAAGAGGGTTATAGACAGAGAAGAAATACATTGTGTATAGTTTGTGTTATTTTCTTAATATGATTATCCTTAATTTATACAATTGTTGTCACATTTCTCTTGCTTTCCTATATTCTATATGTTTCTGCTAAAAGTAGGAAGTGCAGAATTCTTCAGAATCACTGAATTGAATTCAAGTATTTAGAATGTTAAGGACTTACAATTAAATTGGGATTATAGCCATCTTGTTAACAAGTTACCTTTTGTCATATATGTAGCCTTCAACTTTGTGGAGTTCTTTTCCAAAAATACCACAGGGTTTAAAGCTCAGACAGCATTTCTCTCCAGTTCTGTTAAGCGATAAAACACATCTATTAGCCTTTTCCATATTCCCATGAAGCAACCTTTTTGTCTATACAAGCTAAACATGACTAAATAAATAAGCACTAAAGTGTTAACTCTCAAACTAGTCATAGCCAAACATTTTTTGTTTTGCAAACTTTGATGCTCCAGCATTTTTAGATTCAAATTTTTTTCACGTTTTTATGTGTACTGAAGCATTTCAGCTGCACGTGTTTCTTTGGGAGTAGCCTTTGCTGACACAAGAAAAAACATGATAATTTAAGCACTTTTTCCATCCAGTTATAGCAATCAGTCTGCTCTTCTAATTCAGTCAGAATGGTAGAGTGACTTCAGCTGACTTGCGCTCGTTCACACTTTCCCTCGCGCTGATGATGTGCTTTGAAAGCAAAACACAACATTTTATGTCCCTGCCAAAACTGCATTGACAGTATTGCTGTTTCTCATTTCTTGATGTTTGGCTTCCACACATATAGTAGGGCAACACACATAGACACTACTATAAAATGTTGAAGATCAGTGTAATGGCCTTACTTGTGATTTATGACCTCCACATTGCCATACTGCTCAATCCACAGTTGACCCACAATGATGTTGTGGACGCAGCATGTGGGGTTGGTCCAGGTGTAGGACTCTTTGTGTCTACGGAAGACACATTCACACTCGTGTTTAAAGAACACCTCAGAAAACACAAATCAACAGTAAACAGGCACAAACACATATAGTAGTTCTAATGGGCGAGAACGTCCCAGAGGAGGAACTCACTTGGGGAGCTCCAGCGTGATGCTGCCTTTGGGCTCGGCCTCGACGCTCTTGCCCCAGAACTTGAGCTTGGGGTAGATGGTGCCATGGAAAACAAAGTCATTCTCCAGCCCCTCGGCGTGGAAGGCACTGACCGGAGGGTGGTGGCTCACTTGCTCCGACATCCACCTGAAGCCCAGGTCCTCTCTGGGCCGAGACAGGAGAGGGTCATTGAGGGTCAAAAGGTGAAGATTGCTAGTTTGTCAAAAATGCAAGGTGCAGAACAGAGTAGTGCAGCTAGAGAGGCTTCAGGATGTGTTGAGGCCAATCTTAGTCAATTTACAATAATGATCAGTGAGTGTTGACAATGATGTGAATGAGTCAACAATGCTCATGTCACAGTGGTGGTGTTTTAAATATCATATTACCATATCATTTCTAAAAGATCATGGTGCGACACCAGAATAATAGATCATGGAATTCCTAGGGAGTACACACACATGAGTACAATAGTGCATGTGCATTTGCTGTTGGTCCTGTTGGATAAGCATGTCTGCCTCATGAATGTAAATGTAACTAGCGATTTGTAACTTGTCAGTGTGAGTCTCACCTGATCAGCTCATAGGTCTCTCCCAGAAGAGGGTTGAAGGGCTTTCCGGTCCTCTCCCACTGGGATGCCACCGCCGAGACAGCAAACGCCGCCACACACTGCCACACAAACACACACCCGCGTCAGCACCACCACCATGCTTGCATAATTCTCACCCATCACAATGAATATGCCGCTGAATATTTCATGAGCTCTCCGCTCCCTCACGGGCCTGTCCCATTCTCTGTCACATTAATGTTCTCCCATGCAAAGTGTGGGCTCAAGCCAACCCAGCTGGGACAAGCAAACAGACAACATGTCTGTCCGTCTGCATTTTCTTACCAATTGGGCTTTTAACCTGCCGTAAGCCAGCTGTCACAAACAAGCGTGGCTCAGTGGGACTTGTCTCACTGGCAGACTTGTGAAGAGATTCTCACACCGGTAAATCCCTACCGCTGGTTGACTAATACCCTCTGTGCTGAGAAATGGCAGCTCTGTTACTGACCGTCATCCTCTCGATGGAGTCGGTGGACGTGTTGGCCTGGTGGATGAGGTACGTGTGCTCCATGTACTCCGTCAGCCGCTGCAGGAAGCTCAGGGGCTCATTAAGGGCCACTGGCATGGCGATTTTAGAGAGCTCCTAAGAAAGAGTGGGACAAATAGAACAAGAGTGGAACACTCCTTCAGTATTGTATACAGAAATGTCTGTGTCCTATACATTATATATACATACAGGAATGGTATGTGACAGAACCATTTCTACATGTTTGAACATGTCTGTCTGTATATGAATATTTAAGGTTTAATAAAATATTACACAGGCCTACAGGTTGTACTATGCCATGTGGGGCACTAAAGCACTGTTGTGTATCTTACTCTAGGAACCTAGACAGGCCCATACAAATAAAAATGAAGAGCTAAAAACAACCACCACTGAATGGAACTAGGAAAGCAGACTTTAAAGAGAGGAAATTAGTCGTCAAGCTGTTATGAATGGTCTCTCTGCTAGTGCCTTGTCTGGGCCTGATGAAAATGTACAATTAAATATGATGCGTCTGCTTAAGTGAGTCTGATTAATGCTGTATAAAAGAGGCCTTTGGCGCTAACAGAGTCGTGTGTGTGTATTATTTATAGTGACGTGAGCTCACCATCCCAATGCACTTCTTCAGGATACTCCAGATGCTGACGTCATTCCTGGAGAACATGGGAGTGGGCAGACATGTCCTGCTGGAGGAGGAGAGAGCCACAAGCAAACTATGAATGCGCTGTGTGTATAAGGAAAAGGCAGTGTTGTAAGACACTTTAGTCTGGCCCTCAGGCAGCACAAGCTGTGCATATTTATACCCCACGTGCCCATGCTCGTCTCAACACCACTTACACAACTTGCCAATGGTCATGGGAGTTTTAGCAAATGAAAAACATCTACAGGGCAATTCCATGGAAAATTACATTTTTTGTAACATCCATAACGCCAATAAAATGTTATGGTATGGTATGATCTGAATGATTACATGAAATTTGAGCATTTGCTATTTTTGGCTGAAGAATGTACATGATAAAAAATGCACAAAAAATGTATGTTATCATTCACATCATGTCAAGGCATTTCACTGGCGTTATGGATGTGACAAAACGTCCATTTTTCGTGGAATTGCCCTACATACACATTTAGCTGAACATGACTTATAAACCATCAGTCTGACCTGCCTGCAAAATTACAAAATTACAAATGATCTTTTCTCAATTAAATTTACAACTCTACATCTTAATCACCTTCTTTTAAAGGATTACATGTACTTACTTAACACATTTTAATTGCTGCAATTTAATAACACAGACCAGAGGTGGAGTTCAAATGAGGAAACTAGGCGAACGTTTGCAACGGGTTTCTGTTTGCCTTGAGCTTTTGGCGAATGTTAGCCAACACTCACAAACAGTCTGCGGAGGTAATTCTCTTTGAACACACCTCAGTTTTAGGACATTCTGTTGACTTTTTGTGTCCTCAGTTAATTGTTTTTCAACACCATCGAGGTCAGAGTAGGGCATATATGCCATAATGTCTCCATATGCCAGAACTCAACAAACTCATGACTGTTGATAGAAGTTCACCACTCTCTGTGTGCTGCTGGGAGTCCACATTCACAGTATCTTTTCACCTGCTGTTGAGTTAAAAACACTAACACTCTTTATGGAGGCCTGATCTCTGGAAAGAGACATGCGACACTACAGCTAATGAGCAGTCTGTCTGTGTTTGACCTGCTCTCATGTGACCGGCCGTGGAGTTCGCATGGATCTGTGAATGAGTCGGTGTCAAGTGGGGAGGGAGGAGCGAGAGAGAGAGAGAGAGAAAGAGAGAGAGAGAGATAGAGAGAGCATAAGAGAGAGAGATAGAGAGAGAAAGAGAGAGAAAGAGAGAGAGATAGAGAGAGCATAAGAGAGAGAGATAGAGAGAGAGCATAAGACAGAGAGAGAGAGAAAGAAAGAGAGAGATAGCATAAGACAGAGAGCAAGATAAAGAGAGAGAGATAGAGAGATAGAGAGATAGCATAAGACAAAGATAGAGAGAGAGAGAGAAATGGAACTGGGGTAACTGGGGTAACCTCAAAATCTCATAAGTCATTAAATGGTGAAAATGATTGGAGTGGTGAAAATGAAAGGCAGCCAAGTGTCCCTAATGAAACAAGAACCCAAACAAATCAACAAACAAAAACTAAACAAAGACTTGTTTACTTACAAACTGACTCTCGAATAAGAAGTGCATTGCACCAAGGAGGAAGTCAACAGCGGAGAATGATTTCTCAAAGCACAACAAAGCCATATCATCTATTCATCTATCAGCATGGGATATCACGGCACCGAACGACAGGGTTTACAGTTGTACAGAGCCAGCCTTTTCATCAATCTTTCACAAACTCTTCAACCACTTCTCTCTTCCTTCCTTCCTCCCTCCCCTCCCTCCCCCCCTCTCTCTCTCTCTCTCTCTCTCTCTCTCTTTCTCCCTCATGAGTACCTCTCTCTTCTCTGCCTCTTTCTTTCTCTCTCTGTGTCTTGCCAAGTCTCCATCCACCCTGCCTGATGCTAAACAAGCACTCTAAATAATTCACTGGTTGCTCGCTGGATTAATACAGAATGAGGGATGCTACTGGTCTCCACGCAGCCAGCACAGGAGGTGCGTCATCACCAACACAAACACAAGCCTGCTCTGTTCTGCTCTACTGGGAAGCATTCCTCTGGGGTTCTCACACACACACACACACACACACCTGGAAAAAAAATAAGAGATGCAAAAGAGAGCTGGAAAGGTGGTGTCAGATTACTAGTGGGTCAGGGTTTGAATCACTAAGATGGCACACACTTGCATGAATCAAATCTGTCAACTCTACTCTTTTTGTCTTGGACATGCAGCGAAGGAATGGCATATCCAAGTCAACTTATCAACGTTGGTGATAACTGCATATCTGTATTCACATTTTATTTCAGTTTCATATTTGATCAAATCGATCTCATTCTGGCTAACAGCAGTGAGAACGTATCTGGTCACACAAACACCTTGTTATGATGTAATAGTGGGCAGTAGGCTCACCTGTGCCTCTTGACTCCATTGCAGTGCCCCTTCTCGTCGCCATGGTTACCCCCGTTTGACATCCTGCCGTGACCCTTGGGGTGGCCGGTGGTAGCCGCGGTGCTGTGCTGGACGGACTTGCGCTCGACCTCCTCGTCGAAGGACTGTCCGGCCACCGACAAGAAACCGCTCAGAGATCGCTCGGACTCGCTGTCTGCAGGGTGGTGGGGGCAGGGCGGGGAGGCACAGAGGGGCACATACAGGTTCACAAACAGCCGAACCAAGCCAAGCCCAACGAGAGAGAGAGCGAGCGCTCACCTTGACACCGTAAGCCGCCACCTGCTCCCCGCTACCTGCAAGCGCAGTCTCCCACGGCACCCAGCCAAGCAGCCAAAATTACACCCCTCCCTCTCGCCCTCCCCACAGTCAATGAAACCTCACCTGGGAGGATAGTGTTCCAATCAGATGCCAGCCTGCTATGTCACTTCCTCCGACAGGCCCCTACTGAGCCACTGTGTTGTCCCTCATAAGTGATGAGGGGAAAGGGAATTGTTCTTGTTGTTTTTGTCTGTGGCGATCATGGTGCAGATTATTGGGCGTGTGTAAGGAGAGCTGCTCCCAGATCAGTTGCTGAGGGCCCAGCGGTAACCAGAGTCTGCTTTCCTCTGATAGGCTTGGGGGTTGCCTGGGATTGAGCTGATGCCAACAACAAGTTGGACCTGTGGGGCCAAACTGCCTGATGGCTTTATCTGATGTGGGAGAAACTCCAAAGCTACAGTGGCTGGATGGACATCTGGTCTTAGATATATGTTAGATAAGAAAAGCAGGTCTAGTTGCAATAGATTCTAATTACAGTTAAGATGTTCTTTGATTTAACAAATATTATGAGTCTTGGGTCATTAAATGAACTTATGCAACAAAGCAAAATAATGTAAAACACTAAAGATACTAAAACCACATAACATTTTAGGAGTTGGAAATATCCAAGAATATATTTCCATTTGAAGAGCTGACACCAATGAAATCAATGACTAACAGTAACAACTGTAACAATGACTAACAGTCCCACAGACTGTGAGCTGGGTGCTGCTGATCCCCTCTTGTGTGCAAATACTGAGCTGTTCCATGCTAAGGAGACATAATGATTTATTGAATGGAAGCTTAGCCAAGTAGCACTAGGACCTAAACATGCAAAGGGAGGGAATCCTTTTTTGTGCATGGGTGTCTGTTTATCTGGTATCCAATGGATTGTTTAATATGACCTGAATAGGTACTAGTGAATAATCTGAAATTTACACACTAAACACACTACAAACTAAATGCATCGCCTACACATGCATCAATCTTACTGACCCCTTACTAGTCAGTGATTTTATAGGATATGATTGCATTTGCCGATGACTTATTTCAGAAATAAACCAGACGTAGTAACCAAAGGGAAGAAAGACAGGACATCACTCAAAATAAAGAGAATACAGGAGACAGAAAGCAGGATCAAGATCAGAGAGTAAAGAGTTTTAATGAAGCAGATCACAGTTTGAGAGGCCAAAAAAGAAGAATCATTGATCATTGAGTTGAGTGACGTGAGCAAAGGTGGTTTTCATGGTTGGAGAGGGTCACCCTTTCATGGTCACCTGAAGTCACTCACCAGAGACTGCATCGTAGAAGTCATCCTCAGTGAGCGTGCTCAGTGTCGGGGACTTCCTGCCCCTCCTCAGGGACTGCTCAAGCTCGTGGTGCTCAGTGGCCAAGTTCTTCAGCGCCTCTGACAGGATCTTGTTCTTCTCAACTTCCTGCTCCAACTTCAGACTCCACGCCTAGAAGAAAGTGCGCACACACACACACACACACACACACACACACACACACACACACACACACACACACACACAGATGAGAAACAGCACAGCACACCACAGCAGATAACACACATGAGACCAGAATTACATATCCTGGTAAAAGCAGAGGCAGGAACTCAGCAAACATAGCTGCCATTCTTGACAAGGATAACTACATACAGTTTATCAATTCTAATGATGGCTCTGTTCTGATGAGAACAAACATTCCCATGCTCATAAACACCAAGGTCATCTCCATTACATGATGATTAACTTTTAATAAGTCCTCTGTATTGGCATCTTGAGAAGACTCTCTGGAGGCTCTGTGCTGCATACTGATGTGTGAGGAGCTAAGAGGATGAATGGATATGGGATTATAATGATATCAGTTGACTGATGGAGGGTCAACTTTATGGACCGTCTCATTGGCCAGCACAGGCAGACCGCTGTCAATGGCAGGGAGAGCAACGGGCCTTTGTCTTTGATCCCCATGGGCATCTGGTTACCTGCAGGGGGAATGGAACATCTAGTCTAAGAGTGCACAGTGGCCCGGGATCACATAACGCTCAGAGCGGATACCTGAGCTCCGGTGCAGGCCACAGACAGTCACGCCACGGAGACACACACACACACACACACACACACACACACACACACAGCGGTCTGCAACCGCACAGACTTCAGACTACCTCAAACAAGGCCGCAACGGCCACAAAAACAATAGGCTGTGACATTTACACACGGCCTACTGACTCTTCAAGCTGATAGAATGTAATTTACACATTGTCAGTGAACACAAAACTGCCAGCTCCAATTCAATATCACTAATGCAAAAGACTGACTACACTGCCTGCTACAGTATACTATGAGGGGAGAGTTCCTGAGGGCTAACTGAAAGCCTGAGGTTTTTATGATCTGCTGAGAGTGGCACAGAGTGACAGACCGAGCCAGATAACACACACAGCTACGCAGCGACAGAAGTATTTTAGAAAACATTTGGACAGCCATTCAGTCCAGTTCAATAACAAAGAAAGCAGACTGATAAGCTATTGTGGTGGACTTCTCCACAGAGCTCAAGACACAAAGTCACCTTGGCAGGATGCTTCTGGCAACGGGAGCTATAAATCTGCCTGCACATCTGATAGGAGAGGAGCCTCAATACACCTTACAAGATAAAAAAAGACCACTGGAGTCATTCATTTTCTTGGTCAGTCTGAAGCACTCTTATCAAATACACACACATTCACACATCTCTCTCCCGAGAGAGAGAGCGAGAGAAAGAAAGAAAGAGGGAGAGAGAGAGAGAGGAAGAGAGAAAGAGAGAGGGAGAGGGAGAAAGAGAGAGAGAAAGAGAGAGAGAGAGAGAGAGAGAGAGAGAAAGAAAGAGAGGGAGAGAGAAAGAAAAAGAGAGGGAGAGAGAGAAAGAAAGAGTGAGAGAGAATAGGAGTCTTTAAATCACATCGAAACAGTTCTGTAACCAATTCCAAAATGAAAGTATTGCACAACAATGTAGTGAATTCTTTCCCAGTCGTAAAAGGCTGATACATCTAATTCTAGTTTTAAAGAGTCTGCAGCACATGACAGAAAGAAAACACAGTCCAGCCCACAGTGCACATGGAGGTAGCTAGTCTTCAGAATTAATCTTTATTTGGACATAAAACACTATATCTCTTTTTAAATAAACAAATATTTAAATAAATGAGTGGCAGCTCTTTATACAACACAGGATTAGCCATTTGTTTTGAGTACTTGAGTGGTTTTGTGGTTCTCAAGGTGGGGTCTGTAGCAACCCTCTGTGCTGATTGGATCAGCTCTGCAATGACATAGGCTCTCATAGCTTGGTTGACTGCTTGGAAGTACTGACTGAGTTCTAAAGAGCCTGATTATCTCATAGTGACAGGTGCACACTGCGTTTGTCTCCTTATGCACTGGAGCTTGCACAGGGAAATCTTTGTGTAAACAAGCTTGCAACAGGACACATAGCATAGAGTGATGGTGAGCTAGGTCCTCTGTCAGAGCGTGTGTGTCTGTACATGATGCATGATCATGGAGATCTGAGGGTTAAGATTGTAAGGCCTTATCAGAGCCTTATAGGTCTCTCTCTCTAAGGCTCTGGGCCTTATGCTTTTGGCCTAAGTTAGGCCTTCTGGAGGTGTTGTGGGTCTCATTCAACGACACACAGATGAATGAAGGTGCCTGCTTGATAACTCCAGTGAAATGCTCACAAAAGCTGCTTTGTTGGTGATGCTGTGAGCACAAATGTTGCCTGTCTGTGATTTTGCTTTGGTGCTTTGGTTCTTTGGATCGGCATTCAGGCTACTAGCAACACATGTGGCACTGTGAGGCAGGGCTGTTACGGATCCTGGGTACAACATGCGGCATATCCTGAGTCAAGCAGCATGTCGTTAAATTTGTAATGTTAAATTTGCTATGTAATGTTGAATGTAAGGGGTTCCAAGCCCCTAAAAATTGAGAGCCTCAGCTTTAGAACCCATCTTGGGTAACTGACTTATATTCAAAAGCATTGCAAACAACTTGGATTCTTGTGCATGAAATACAATGATCATGTGGCATGTGGGAGCACTAGCCTGAGCTGACCCATCAGTGTTTGCGGTCTTGCCCATGGTGTTAAATTAGTGGTTAAGGTCTTGCCCAAGGTCTTGTGACCTTTTACACAGCAGCACTGATGATACAGCATGGCTGGTACTGGATCCCAAGCACTCTCTCAGGTGCCTGCTGATGTTAGAAAGGTCAGACTGACTCATATGAATCCATCTGCTGACTTCATTATTGCCAAGCACCAGAACATTGCAAAGATAACTCATCAATACTGTCTGGGACTCAGGACGGGCTGAGCAAGCCAAATGCTAATGGTAGGATATCGGTATCTCTAAAGCACAGAGTACAGCCACACATCAGCATCTGTATTGGTGTTGTGAAATTGTAAGATCAGGCATTGTCATGCCAATGACATCAGTACATAGTCATGTGAAAAACTGACTATGTACTGATGGCTAATGTCCCTGTGAACTATTGTATATCACAATGACAACCTGGGTATGGAAATGTATGGATAAAACATCGATATAATGGTGAATAAAGATATTCACACATCTGAAGAGAGTCTGAGCCTAGTTATACATAGTTACACAAGATGAGTTAAACAAACAGAGCACCGACGGATGGATGTGGGTCAATCTTCAAAATTAGACCTTCAGGCAGACAGGAAGGGGGATATGGTAAAGAACCACACAAAAGATTAATAAAGAATGAACTGAAACTGAGGATTAACAAGTTCCTGAAACATACTGCTTATCTGTCTGGAGCAAGTGCTTCAGGAAAAAAAGAAATCTTGAGGAAATGTGATTTTCTAGGAGTAAAAAGTAGACCGCTATAACAGAAGGACCATCTGACCACAGATCTGCAGAGGCCACCAAAAATGCCCACAGCAACCAAGATGTGATAACATTCTGTTAGAAAAAGAAGTCATTTTCAGGAATAATCCATTAAAGCCTTGCTAATCTAGCACAAAGCTGTCTAATACATTTGCTATGCTATCGATTGACTGACTACCTGATTATTCCCTTTTAGGCGGCGAGTCAAATGCTATATGCATGATGGAAAAAACGTAATAGAACAGTTTCACATTCAGACAATAATAATAAAAACACTGTTATTCTAATCAGAAAACCGACAAGATGACTGTGGAGGAATTAGACCAAAGGTTTAAGGCCATTTGTTCTTGGACTGACAAAACTAATCCATTCTAAACCATCTTACCATGATAGTGCAGGTGTTTGTGTATGTGATGCTATGACAGAGGACACAGTTTACTCTAGGCTGTCTCCTGCTGTAAACTAATTTATATAAAGTTTTCCCTGAGCAAGCTCCAATGCATAAACAGACAAACGTGGTGCACACCAGTTACAATGAGATAATCAGGTTCTTAAGGACTCAGTACTTCCATAGTAAACAAGGCTCTGATGCAATGAGCACAGAGCCTTAGCCTCCCTTTGTGTCCTTCTAACCTCAACAAATAGCTGTCCTCTCTTCATTACTGCCACCACATTACCACTGTGCGCTGCAGAGTGTGACGGTCACTTTGCTCCCAACGCAAGTAACCCATTTAGTATGGAAGGGCCAAAACAATTTCTCCACGCCGCACACACCCTCTGATGGCTGCCCGCTCACACGTGTGCCTAGGGGTGGGCGGGGGGACCACAGAGCCCTTCTGAGGATGCTCGGCGCTGCGGACGGGCCCACCCGGGAACGCTTTTGTTGTGTAACAGGCCCGGCTGGCAGCCCGCTCTCTCTCTCGCTCGCCCCATCGCTCGCTCACACAGCCTCCCCGCGTCCTCTCGCCTCGGTGCACATGCCGCTATTTTCGGCGCTTTGCTGTGGAGCGAGCGCACTAGCTCTGAAAGCCTCAGAGACCTGCTATTCCCTCCACAGGACCCCGCAAGCTGCGCTTAAACTCAGTTTTTCTTTTTTATGCTAGAGGGAGAAAGAGAGCGAAAACTAGGGAGAGAAAGAAAGTGAGAGACAGAGACAGAGACAGATAGAGATAGAGATAGAGATAGAGATAGAGAGAGAGATGGAGAGAGAGAGAGAAAAGGAGAGCTTGGGATATAGCTGAGGTGGCCCAATTTAAGTCCTATATTGAAAATAAAGGTTATGCAATTCTGCTTGTGACAGCATTCAACACAACCCAATCTCACTTTTTGGTACACATGTTGTTAAACTGTACTGTACTGTACTGTACTGTACTTGTAGAGAGAGAGAGAGAGAGAGAGAGAGAGAGAGAGAGAGAGAGAGAGAGAGAGAGAGAGAGAGAGAGAGTCCAAACCCTTGCAGGGAAAAATAAGCATTTGACCTTTCAACCTCACAGCTGCAATATGACAGTGTAAGCATGCGGAGGTCAGCAGAGGGAGACAGAAAGGTAGTTGGCACTGTCACACGACAAAGCAGTCTGCCACGCTGACCCGATGAGGAAGAAGAAGCAGAGCGAGAGAGACAGTCTGAGTGTATGGGGTATGCGTGCATGTGTGTGTGTGTGTGTGTGAGAGTGTGTGCATGTGTTATTGTGCGCATGTGTATGTGTGTGTGAGAGAGTGTGTGTATGTGTTATTGTGTGTATGTGTTTGTGCATGTGTGTGAGAGAGTGTGTGTATGTGTTATTGTATGTATGTGTGTGTATGTATGTATGTATGTATGTATGTATGTATGTATGTATGTATGTATGTATGTATGTATGTACAGCGGGGAAAATAAGTATTGAACACGTCAACATTTTTTTCAGTAGGTATACTTCCAGTGAGACTATTCACATGAAATTTTCACCGGACATTAGTATTAACTTATATCCACACATATATAAAAATGTTTTAAACATTAATGTCTAAAAGTAGTGTTATGAGTAAAAAAGTGGAATGGCACAGGGAAAAAGTATTGAACACGCTAAGAAAAAGCAGTACACAAACGCAAAGAGGAACAAACTGGAATCTATAAGTAGTTAGAGAAAGTATCCCTCCTATCTGTACAAATTGATATAAGCTGGGTTAGTACATACTGGTGGGCTATAAAAAGGTTTTTGTTAGCAAGGTGTCACACAAGAAACTTTTCATGATGGGTAAAAGCAAGGAGCTCTCCCAAGATCTTTGCAACCTTATTGTTGCAAAACATATTAATGGAACTGGTTACAGATGCACTTCAAAACTTCAGAATCATCCAGCAAGCAGTTTTGGAGCCATTATTTGCAAGTGGAAGGAGCATCACTACATCATCAACTGGCCATGCACAGGATCTCCTTGCAAGATTTCTGACCAGGAAGTCAGAAGGATAGTCAGAAGAGTACTGTAGCCTAAGAGCCAAGGACCACTCTGAGAAAGCTCCAGAAATATTTGGAGGCAGCAGGTACAATTGTTACAGAGAAAATCGTAAGTAATGCACTCCACCGCCATGGCCTCTATGCACGCTCATCCCGCATGACTCTATTGCTGAAGAAAACATGTTGAACCTCGTTGAAAGTTTGCTACACAACATTTGAACAATCCTATGAAATACTGAGAGAATGTATTCTGGTTAAAAATGTAACTTTTCAGATGTCATACTACACACCATATTTGGAGGAGAAATGGCACTGTGCATCACCCTAAAAATACCCTACCAACAGTGAGGTTTGGAGGTGGTGGCATCATGGTGTGGGCTGTTTTTCATCTCATGGTACTAGCAGACTTCATACAGTTGAAGGAATGATGAATGGAGTCATTTTGTTCCGGAAGAATCTTTACATATATCAGGATGATGAGGATGAGACATGGCTAGACCTTCCAGCAGGACAATGATCCAAACCATTCAGCAAAGGAAACTCTCAATTGGTTTCAGAGAAAGGAAATCAAGGCCCTGACTTTAATTCAATTGAACAGTTTTGGAAGTTAACTAAAGATCAGGATTCACAACAGGGACCCCTGAAATCTTCAATATTAAAGGACTATCTGTTTAAAAGAATGGGCCAAACTCACACCAGAATACTGTGACTGATAAGTTTTATCATACAGGAAATGCCTTAAAGCTGTCATTACGAATAAAGGCTTTTCCACAAAGTATTTAAGAAATTTCAGCAGGCGTGTTCAATACTTTTTTCCTGTGTCATTCCACTTTATTGCACATAACTCTACCTATGGACTTTAATGTTTGGATTTTTTTTATAAGGGTGAATTATCTGAGTTAATACTAATGTCTGGTGAAAATGTCATGCAAATAGCCTCACTGGAAGTATACTTACTGAAAGAAATGTTGATGTGTTCAATACTTATTTTCCCCGCTGTATGTATGTATGTATGTATGTATGTGTGTGTGTGTGTGTGTGTGTGTGTGTGTGTGTGTGTGTGTGTGTGTGTGTGTGTGTGTGTGTGTGTGTGTGTGCATATATATGTATGAGTGAGAGAGAGAGAGTCAGAGGGAGAAGAGAAAAAAGAGAGGAACAGCTATTGTGTCTTTCTAGTCTGGGCAACATCAGTCCTGACAGTTTAGAACTCTATCGGTCATCAACCGAGTGACCATGGTTTGGGACATAGGAATACTTCAGCGTCAGGTCTCTGTGACGTATGGCCCCAGTTACATAATGAAAGACCTCTCGACACTCGATCCTAGCATAGAAGAACAAAGCACAGCTTTTCTGTCTGAAAGAGGAAATAACCCCACTTGGGGTTGTATACATCATGTGTGTGTGTGTGTGTGTGCGTGTGTGTACATGCATGCGCATTACAGTGAGCTATGTGTGTACACACACACACACACACACACACACACACACACACACACTCGACCCATCCCAGCCTTGAGAACCTCCCTCTCTACTCGCCCTACATACGGAAACGGTAACCATGGTGATTTCACGCCTGAAAACGAGCTGAGAAATAATGGAAAACAGAGCCCCTGCACAGAGAGTCAATGGGCTCCTCGCCGCCAGCACACTCCAGACTAAATGAGCACCTCCACCAGCCAGCGGCTGGACATGAATGACCGACAGTTAATGAAGCAAGGCAGGGGTCAAGAGCTCTCCAAGCTGCTAAACAATAAACAGAAATGGACAAGGCGTCCTACAGCTAGAGAAATCTACATCCAGACATAAGCAACTGCTTACCACTGTTTGGAGTCACTCCCCTTTCAAACCAGATCTTGTCGTCACCTTATTTCACCTGCACAGTGCTTGGGTAGCATACTGTAGAAGGTTAACTGACCACAGGAAGATAGATCGTCCCTTCAGCAATAGGTATGATTGACAGGCTGAGATAATGAAACGATTGGGGTCAGTGCAATGGCTTCATAGAAGCAACACGCAGCACTGTAATCCATTTAGTCTGATGTAACACGGTCAGATGTATTCAGACAGTGAGGCATGCTTGCTCAGACATTTCCCTATTATGAAATGATCCAGCAATAATCCACCAGGCAAATCCCATCTAGCGCCCCTCCTTTGGCACACGTTAGCCCCCGCTGCTTAAGGTAAACGGCGAGGAGAATGAGGTAATCTTCCGATGCTCAGTAATTACCTTTCCACTCCGCAGACTTTTCCAGATTCCCTCCTGAAATCGCAGAGATGGTTTAATTAGGAGTCGGTATGTGTGAAATTGTCCACTCTGGTCCTTCTCTTTTTACCCCTCTTTTGTGTGTCCAAATATTTGTTTGTGGGGGGGCAGTGGTAACCTATGCTTCTTTGAAGCTCACTAACCTGAAAGCACCCTCTCAATGGAACATCCTCGGGCAATTGCTCCCTGCACTCAACAACAATACCTAAATATAGACCACACCATGCAAATCAGTTTCAGATGAGTGGCATCAATAGCATTTTAATGTTGAAAGACACCCATCTTCCTGGGCATATGTAACCTATCCGTGTAAGGATGTATTAATAAGAGCAAATCAGAAACTCTGGCAAAAGAGTTTTGAGAAAAACAGTTATTCTAGCAAACCTGACCTTGTCACAAACACTTAATCAAAATGATTGATTAACGAATTACAGCATTTAAAATAATGTCAAAAGAAAATCTTTCAAAGAAAAGGTCCCGCAAATCAAATTAAAAAACAACAATGGGTTGTGTCACAACTTTTTAAGTATCCATTGCAGGTGCATAACAGATTAGTGAAAATGTTTCAGATCTTTGACCATTCTGAATAAGAAAGGCACTGACAACTCTGAATACTTAAGTATATAATCCAAATAAAGCACTCAGTGGCTGACATCTAAGCCTCGCCTTCTGGGTCCAGTTTTGGGTGCTTACACAAATCGGTCTTTTCACTACAACTTAGTGCGAATGACACTTTCAGCCCAGCCCAGCATTAACCACATGAGCCACCCATCCCACAAACACAGACACAGGCAAAAGGAAACAGGACACCCTCCCCAAATACTTCACCAGTCTGCATGTGCTTCGCAAGGAGCTCTGAGAGCAGAGAGAAAAAAAAGAGTAGCACAAGGTAGCTGTATGTACCTGTTTGGGCGATGGCTGGTGTCACTTTTCTCCCCTTCCCTCCTCAGTCCCGGACGTTCTACGGGCTTGTGTGAGGGAGCGCCAAGTAGCTGCGCGTTCTCGCCTCCTCGTGGTTGTGTGTGTGTGTGTGAGTGTGTGTGTGTGTGTGTGAGAGAGAGAGAGAGAGTGAAAGAGTGCACACGCTCCACTTCTCTCCGTGCCTTGCTCACGCTCGTGAGTGAGTGTGTGAGCGTTCCCGGGTCACACATGCACGTACAAGCATCTGAATGAGAGAGGGGAGAGGAATGTGTAATGCATGTGCGTGTACATCACGGTGTGTGTGCTTGTGTGTGTGTGTGTGTGTGAATGAGACGAGCGAGAGAGGAACGGAGAAGGACAGAGAGAGAACGAGAGAAAGAGAAAGACAGAGAAAGACAAAGAAAGAAAGAGAGAGAGAGAGAGAGAGAGAGAGAGAGAGAGAGAGAGAGAGAGAGAGAGAGACCGGGATTCTCTACGGAATGGACTGCAGAGCTCAGCATAAAAAGGGATTCTTGGCTGACGGTGCCCTTGCCGAGCCACTGATTATTCCAGCACTCGGCCCCTCTCCCAAGGGCATGCTGGCGGCCGGCAGGGGCCGTCATCTATTAAGATGGACACCAGCATTGTCCACCTGCCATCCTGACACCACACACAGGTTCAGGTGCTCTCTGTCATCAGTGTCCAAAGACTGACACAATCAGCTCACTGTGACCCATATGTCCAAAAAAAGATGAGGATGTCTCTTTGGAATTTGAATGTGACTAATTCACATCTTTAATATGTTTATTTTGTAAACATAAATGTGACGGTGATCTTTTCAAACTCAACATGGGTTATATATATATATATGAATTAATTATATATGTGTGTATTGTGGACTTACCAGTTTGTGGATAACTGTGCCTCTGCAAGGGCACATAGGATTTTTGCAGTCAAGAAGAGAGGTTTGAAAGGTATATTCTGCCTGCAATAATCAATTCAGCCTTATCTCCTGACTGAATGTGATCAGCACACTAATTCACTAGAAATCAATTCAGCCTTATCTGCCTAACTGACTACATGTGATCAGCACACTGGAGCACTGGGCATTGGCATGTGCTATTCACTGGAGCCTAAATGAAAGGTGACACAGGTACTGAGGGTCGAAACCACAGAGTTTATGTGTGTGTGTGTGTGTGTGGGGGGGTAGAGATACCTCTTCCCTCTGGGAGAGAAGGTCCAGGCAGAGGCGCAGAGCTGAGCAGGTCTCTCTGGAGCAGTGGGCCGTCTCTCGGGCCTTCAGGAGGACAGGCATGGCCACCTCTGGGACAGAGAGAGTTTCGCATATTGACTCCATATATGTATATGTATATGTATATCTTCAGGTAACTTGAGTTGATGTTTAAAAGAGCACAATAGCACAGCAGCTGTAGGGCTCTGCGTGAACTGCTTCCTATGAAGTGCATTAAGTTAAATAAGTACATTAAGTCGGAACCTTGTGAATTTGTAAAGATGAGGGGAGAGGGAGGCCAACATCCAATTAAAAGACATAAAATAGAAACTGTATAGAATTAGTAACAGCTAAGGCATGACAAAATAAATAAATAAATAAATAAATAAAAACTCCACAACATACCAGAAAAAAAGAAAGTTAGAGGATGGAAGTGTAAAAGTGGGTTTCTCTTACTGTCATCTTCCTCATTCTTCACCATGGACACAAAGATGGCCACCTGAGCCTCCAGTTTCTGTTGGCTGGCCTCAGCTGCCTGAAACACACAGGGCCACAGAACAGCGTGTTCAACAACCCTACAGTCACTACACAATGTGCACGTGTCCCATTGAGACCATGTGGTACCACAGACAGCAGGATACACTGCAAATATACGGCTTCATATATTTGGTTGTGATTATATATACATTCACACATTACATCACAAGTCTATTCACTTTACATGGCACTGTCAAGTCAAATTTATTTATATAGCACATTTCAAAGCAATAGCATTGCACCAAAGTGCTTGACATAAAATAATAATAATAATAATAATAATAATAATAATAATAATAATAATAATAATACATACATACATACATACAAACAGATAAAATAAGGGAGAGGTGAGGGGGTCAGGGAGTGTTAAAAGCTAGGGAGAAGAGGTAGGTCTTTAGGTTGGATTTAAAACTACTAATAGTGGGGCAGGATTTCACAACACCAGGAAGGCTATTCCAAAGCTGGGGAGCATAGACAGAGAAAGCTCTGTCACCTTTGGATTTAAGAGAGGCAGAAGGAACACAAAGAAGACACTGGGAAGATGATCGAAGAGGTCTAGGAGGAAGGAATTAAAGGAATTAAAAGATCACATAAATACTGAGGTGCTAAACCATGTAAAGCTTTGAAAACAAACAGAAGAACTTTACAATTAATTCTGTGTTCCACAGGAAGCCAGTGCAGTTTAGCCAACACAGGTGAAATGTGGTCACGTTTCTTAGTGTGCTATTGTCCTATGAACACAACCCAATTCAGCCTCTGAATGCACTATACAATATGCATGAAACGGCCTCTCACACACTGTAGACAGCATCTTCACAGGAAGTAGTTGTGGGAAAGATTCCATATGGTGAATAATGGGTTAAATATTCCTTACAGGAGAATCAGTGTCAGTTTCAGGGGGTTATTTTTATCCTCTGGATTTGAGACATACTCTCTTCCTCTAACCTTGCATAAGGACACCATAAAGTATGCAATTACCTCATCCATCATGTCCACCATATCACATCCACAACAATTACTGTCACAATTATGACCTTCAATAATATGAAAATAGATTATACAGATTACACTAGTATAGGTCATGTGCTTTTACCTGAAAGAATATATTAGTGCATAAGAAGTGCATGAGATGTATGAAAAAAGAAGATTCACTATGGGGATAATTTGCTCCCATACATTCAAACTTTCCATGATATTCTCTCAGGATTACTTTGTCCTGAAGCCCTACCTACAGAAGCCCTTCTGCTGGGGTTTAGTGAGAACATGTAGAGGGAATGCACATGCACAGCCCAGGTGGCGTGCCCCTTTTCATCCCAGTGTTGCCTATAGACATGTCCTTCCATACAGCTGGGAACCGCATGACACAATGCTAACAGTGATGATGTAATTCTCTCCTCTCATCTTCTCTCCATTTCTCAGTCATGTGTGAGTGGAGTGCGTGATGGAGAGAACACACGGCCAACTGAATGAAAGGATGAAAGGAGGAATGAGGGTAGGGGTGGGGGGTTATGAGGGGAGAGAGGCTACTGGCTAGAGGGGCATTGGCTCACCATCAGGGAGTCAGTGCGATCTCCTAAGGACACGGCGCCATTGTCGTCTTCAATGTTTATCTCGTCCTCCTCATCGCAGGCCTGCTCCGACCCACTATGGTACGTGCTCCAGGCGGAATGCTCTCCGATGGCATCCAGCCATTTCTATACACACACACACACACACACACACACACACACACACACACACACACACACACACACACACACACACACACAAACATACACACAGATAAAGATATGAGCCCACAACTACGCCATACACTGTGCCAACCTCATTTTCAAATATTTCACAAGCTTTTAATTACGCAGAGTACTTGCTTACTTTCCGGAGAGCCTCTGGATCAGTTTTGGCAGGCACCTTAAAGGTATGGACATTGCCATCAAAGCATTTAACAGTGAAGAAGTACCTATCCCAGGCTCTGAACTGAAACAGAAAAAAGCAAGCGAAACCATTTAGGGAAAGAAAATGTCAATGACATACTGGAGATATGGCCCTACAAAAAGTAGTTTTTTAACAGTTTAACAGTTTATGACATTTTAAAGGGGTGCTCACTTTGTAATACATACATACCATACAATGAGCCCTCATTAGGGGCTGATGACCCTGCTTATGTGCATCATCGTCGGCATCAGATCTAAGAACACAAGCACAGCAGTTGGGAAAACAGTATGTCAAAGCAATGGCGGCAATTAAGAGGGCTTTTAAAATGTAGGTGAAATCTGGAAAAATCTGCTTAAAACTCAAAAGACAACATATGTGTTAGTTTCTGTTTGTAACACACAAACCTAGAGGAATCAAATGATTCCCAATAGTTAACAGAAACATAGTGATCTAATAGGACAGCAAAACGAAGATGTTATCTATATAAAGTGAAGGCCAGCTGTAATTGGGGCAGGCTAGCTTGTCATATCTGATTCCAGAACTTGAGTGGCAATGAGGCCATCAGAAGAAAATGACTGGTTTTTGTGAGGGGTGCACCTTAGCTCATGACATGAGAGGAAGCTATGAGATGACAGAGAGAGGTGCAGGCCATATTAGAATAGAGATTTTACTTTGATATGGTCTCTGGGCGTGAATGTGTTTCGGGCATGGTCTTGTGCATGCACATGAGGGGGTGTGTGTGCATGTGTGTGTGTGTTAAAGGCTAAATATTGGGAGTGGAGTTTTGAGAATATCTTACTTCTTAGGGTACCATGACAGAACACCATCTTTCAGAACTACCCAATGTGATCTCCAGCCCAGAAAATTAGACCTCTAGAGGAGAAGAAGACACACATGAGTCTCACAATACCGGTGGCCTGTCTGCACACAGTTAGAATGTCCTTCCCACATACCTTCCAGAGAGGCCCTTCAAATGTCTGTACTGTAAATGCAGAAGTCTTCGGGGCCGAGAATAAAACATGTTTAGTGTTTAGCATTTTTCACAAACTGTGTTGTTCTGTAGACAAACTGAATTCTGAGACTGCTACATCTGTGGTTACAGTACGGTAAATATTGTTCATATTTTTTGTAGATGAAATCATACACTTTCATTCTGACAGGATTGTTGTCCATGAGTCAGTAATGAGATGAGGACAGAAGCCACCGTTACAGCCCTGAAGAGTAAAGTACTCACTTTCTCCAGACTGGTCTCAAGAAGAAGTCGGATCTCGTCACTGTTAGCAAGGTCAAACACAGACTGATCTGCCAAGTATTGAGAGTATGTAATATTAGCTGTTGTTATTCATTCTATCACTATTGAAACCTATTACCTAGAATTATTAGTAGTTGATTAAAAAATGCAGATTCTTTGATTCTATACATTACATGATTTACTGAAGCATTTGAAGCATTATAGTACTGAAGTATTTAATAATATCCTATTCAAATAATTTACTGGATAATAAGTATTAACATTAGCTATGCACCACATTCACACAATTAGAGGAAATCAAAATGTTGCATGAAGCCAGCCTGTCAAATAAATATATTTTGACGCACAGTTTAAGACAAACTGTCTCCTGATTGGCCCTATATTTATTTGGAGATTAGGACAGATAGACTAATCCAAGATTTGATTATTCATTACACACACAAAAAAAACACTTTCTATTTAACTTGATTAAAAGCAAACATTGCGTAATGGCAGGATTGTACCATTTTTGTTTTTCATAGTGGGGATGGCACCACTCTTCAGCAGTTTAATGACACACTGCTTCTGACCCCTGTAGGCTGCACAGTGTAAAGGCGTGTTTCCCAGCAAGTCTCTGCAGTGAATATCTGGAGGCTTCTTTCTGCTCAGCTGTGAGTAAAAAGCAAAGCAAAACCCAGCATATTTGCAAACAGTGCAAAACAAGTGTAACAATGTAAACAGTATTGTTTTGCCTCTTGGCTGACCAGCTGTGTGAGTGTTGCACTGTCGCCTTCTCTGGCTGCCTCCAGAAGCCTGTCCTCCAGCTTTCGCTCCTCTCTTCTCTGTGCAGCTGTAACAAAGACAAACCATGGCACAGATGCAGTGACCTCACATACAAGTGAAGATCCATTCAGGTTATGTCTGCACCATGGACATACCCTCCAGCATGGTGATGATTTCATCGTCCTCTGTAACGTCTTTGGGGGTTTGTGCCGACCCATTGATAACTGTTGCACAGGCATCATATCGCAACAGCAACAGAACAATCTCCTGCAGAGTTAGAGAGCTAAACGCTGAATACTGACTGGACAGACAAACATGCCAACAATTTACCAGTCATGTCATGATGGTAACATACCTTTCTGTTACTGAGTGCAGCTTTGTGAAGGGGTGTATCTCCCATATCATTCTGTAGGTTCATATCAGCCCCAGCCTATAGGTTTTTTTAAAAAAAGAGAGAGAGATAATCTAAAGAATCAAAAGAACCCATCAAGACTTTCAGTGTTTTAGCACAAATTACTGAAAAGCATTTTTAAGAACACTATTAAAGAACATTTTCCTAACAGTTTGGCCTTCTAAAATAAAAATAACAAACTAATTTACCCAAAGCAGGCCTTCCTGTGTAGAATTGGAGTATGGACACTTTCACTGACCTTAAGCAATTCCTCCACAACCTGTTTGTGCCCAAAGTATGATGCAAGGTGCAAGGGTGTCCATCCTGTATTGAATTTACTTCCACCTAAACAAAAAAAGGGGGGCGAATTATCTCAAAAGACTAGAGTGACACTTTGAAATCAGTAGTTGTTGGCCTGAATTGGCATGGTCACCTCGACAATTGATGTTAAGGTCTAATTCTCGATTCATCTTCGCTTGGATTAAGCTCTGGATCTGTTGAAAGTCTCCTTCCCTTGCAGACTTCAGGAGCTGCTCCTCAGGCCCACGGCATTCCATTGTCTACTAGCCTACTTGACTCCGCTGTCAACTACTTTATTGATGATTCTTGTATCTGACATTCAGCCTACATCTGACACAAATCTTTCTTCATTTTATAGTAATCGGCCAACTAGCGACAAACTACAACGTGCATCCAGTGTTATATTGTCTATTATTTGCAGGAATAAACGGTAAAGCTCTTGCCTAACGTTTGTTTTCTGAGTAGCTCTTGTGTAGGACAGCAACGTAGGGAGACCTAAGTAAAGTTTGTAATTTGATAAGGGCTACAAGTGCAGCTGTCCTGCTGTCAACAGAATGACAGTTGAAAATCAAATCCACTCGAATCGCACAAAATACAAACTCAGCTGTTCTCTAAAAATCAGACAAAACAAAAAAAACGCAACTGACGCTTCATAGGCTACACCAAATGCCATGCCATGCCATGCCATACCAAAGTCAGCTGGTTCATTCACCAACCACTCGTAGCAAGTTTCATGGTGGCCTCTAATTCGACAACTACTACTGTCAGTCAAAATTGGGTCTAGACGACTGGCTATTTTATTAATTTCATAACAGCAGAGAAGCGCTACGTTTAGTAGGAATGCTCGATTTCTTCGCTAGATGGAACTATAGGGTTACCGAATGCGATGGGAAAAAAAGAATTGGGAAGTGATAGGCCTGTTGAAGAGAGGAGACATGTAATAGAGCGAGTGCCAGGATCAGTATAGATCCAGGTAATCAGTGTATTCACAGAACATAATTTTAGATACCTCTGTGCTGAAGAATGCAGTCAGTTGAATATGGACTGACACAATACTAGGCCTACAACAATACAGCCTAAACATTGGTCCCCAAACTTTTTCTTCAGAGGGCCAGCTCACTATGCCTGGCTCTAAGAGAGGGCCAGAGACTCGGAGTATGTCAACCATAAATAGCTTAGTGTTGTGAACAACAGCAGTCTACCTTAGTTGAATATTCCATTAAATTTAATCATCACTGCAATTTAATACCATTGCTAGCTGTGTTTATGTTGCCACCATGGCATATCAGTGTAATGTAGCTCAAATGAAATAATACTAATAAAAAGACTCTGTTTCTTTGCATACATAGCTCAAGTTGTGAACAAGCAATATCCTACAAATAATTTAAAGTTATCAGACTATGAGAGTTTTATGATGTGCTGGCAAACACATCTGAAATGACCACCATTCTAACTTTCACTCACCTGATGAGAACTTTGAACTCTGTATGAACATTTGAACGTGTGAATAAAAAATAGAAATAATTATCCCAGAAAGTCCCAGAAATATGACTTGAATATAAGTTAGTTAGTTATTAACAAATAATTGATAAACTTTTAGAATACTTTGAGCACTGATGCAGTCAGCAAGCATAGGCCTCTTACATTGTTTGCAGGTAGGCCTACATTTCATTCCATTTTCGATGGCAAACGCGAAACAGCACCAAAACAACCACCAGTGGACAAAAAGTATTACATGTGTACTGTTAAGACTCGCCATAGAGAATGAATGGGGAAATTACGGAGGTTATAGTTTGACGATGTCGTACTCCCGTGCGGGCCAGATGCTATATACCACGGACATGTTTTGGGGGGCCACCCAAAATGAGTTGTCGGGCCGTAGTTTGGTGACCACTGGCTTAAACAGTGAATGGGACATTAGAGAGCAGTAGCCTAATTGCTGGGGTGATTAATATGAACTAATTCTACTTTTTCCATGTTTTCATTTTAATACATGATACCATTGACAATGAGCAAATCAGCCAATCATTAAACTGAATCCAGCATTTGGTTTGAGAGGGCCCGAAGTAGGCTAAGTAGCCTAGGCTAAGTAAGGGCCTATAAGTAAAATACTATTTAAACAATTTTACGTTCAGGTGCAGAGATTGTCTAAACCTTAAAGCATCTCAGAGTCCAGTGAAGGATTCAATACATTTTCCTGTGATAATCTGCCTTACAGTAATGTAATCTAGGAGACATTTGTCTTCATATAACACACCCTTGCTAAGAAGGAATCAGGAAAAGTAAAATTGTGGTTTGATACTGAAGTAGGTGAGCGGAACGTATCTTTTGTTTTGAATGTTTTGATTTTATTTGGAAAGTGTAATTTCTTTATAACTGTCCCATGTCATTTATTTAGAACTGTCCCTAATTTAGCCCACTGGATAAATTAGTTTAACTCCTTTTCTAGATCCTTGAAGTTTGTGAAGGATGTAAAAGCCCTGCACCTGGTGTCTCTGTTGTCTGTCTTCGATTTAATTGTTAATTGAGCCCCTGTCTTAACTTTGTTTGATTTGTTTTGTTTTGTCTTGTCGAATGATACAGTGCCTTGTTTGTTTGTCAAAATGTAAATAAAAATAAATAAATTAATAAAAAGATAGACCTACTGAAGGAGGAGGTACGGAACCCCAGAGGTGTCGTTGCAAGATATATTTTTGTGTATAGAGAATGCTCATTTGACTAAAATGTGTGTTCATTTTACTAAATTGTGCCCTTGTTTTAATAAATCATGTTCTCATTTTATTAGATTGTGTGCTCAATTTAGCAAATTGTGTGCTTGTTTTACTAAATAGTGCACTCAAAATGAGTAGGCTACACTATTTGCTGAAATGTGCCCACTATTAACTAAAACAAGCACACAATTTAGTAAAATTAGCACATGATTTAATAAAACGAGTGCACGTTCTCTCGATATACAATTTTATTTTGTAATGACGCCTCCCAGGCTCTGTAATTCTTCTCCACAAAATATCCTGTACATCATGGCACAAATAAGCATCCTGTACATCATGGCACAAATAAGCATCCTGTACATCATGGTTGTCCTGGGAGCATTACTGGGGAAACAGGCCAGTGGCAGTGCTACTCTTAGCTTGTCATCTGAGGGCTGTCTAAGGCCATCAGAGCTAACAGAGCTAATGAGGGGCCTCTCTGTCTGGCATCGGGTGCCAGCCAGCGCTTTTGAAGACCCACGTGAGCGTGCGCAATTTGGTTGCTATGCATGGCAGAGAGAGAAAGAGAGGAGAGAGAGAGACAGAGATGAGAAAGAGAGAGAGAAGAGAGATAGAGAGCAAGAGAGAGAGAGAGAGATAAAACAGTCTAGTCTAGGTAAGAGGCAGCATGGCTAATGGGTTCTTCCATGGCTTATATCATTATGGACCACTCAGTTTTTATACAGCGTGTGCTTTTATTTTTCCTGAACATTGTCCATAGCGTTAAGGCGAGACACTACAGGTGAATAGGGTAAATTAATAAAATGTACCCTTTTTTACCCTAAATTAATAAAATAGGGTAAAATAATAAAATATTATTAAAATAATAGACATCACCATGAAACTTACACAGTTGATTACTTACACAAGTATGAACAAAAAATGTATTACAAGTTTTTGAAATTCGAATGTTTAATTATGCAAATTAGGCATTATCTCATTAAATATGCGCAAATTTGCATATATTTTCGGTAGATAGATCTGAACATATAATAAAGCCATTTTAATAAAGCCAAATTATTTTTTCATTTTGTTTGCATACAAGATGACAATAAAATTACAGAGGGATTTCAGGATATCTGCTTTCAGGAAATCAGAATATACTGTCCATAGCCTTAAAAAATCGATTTTTGCCATTTATTTTTGATTAAAATGTCACATAAATCAGGCCAGGAATGATTTATTAACAAATCCCTCTGTAAATATCTTCAGAATACTGCTAAGTGTATATCTGGAAAGTTTGGTGTAAATAGGTGCTACATAGGCTGAGATGTTTCTACTGGAAAATGAGAAAAACTCAATTTGAGAAAACAGCCTTGGAACACAGCCAAGAGATTCCGTTCTCAGCCGAGACTCGCCTTTGAACTTTCGCAATTGGTTGCGGCTACAAAGGAAGTGTCCATATTTGGATAGCACAACATAATGCAGGAAAAACAGAGCTTTCCAACGGTACTACACATGTCATGTTTTGTATTACGGTCGCGGTAGAGCATGAAACGTTAGAAGACGAACTTTTGGTGAATTTAGGAGAAATATACAGGCGCGAGTAGACAAAATGTAATGAAATAAACACCTAAATGTGTAAATCGGGCTTTGTTGTTGTAGTGTGAAAGACTACATGCTAAGGTAGCAAATTAGCCCAAAATCTCGAAATTGACCAGTGCATGAAAAAACGATGTTTTCACCTGCCGTGTCTCGCCTTAAGTGAAAAGGCTGTTTCTAATTTCTAATTGTTAAGCCACAGCTTAATTCTGACATATCGGACTCCTGTTCATGCTCTCATAATTCTGCTTGTAACATTGTTGATGCTGCTAGTGATGGAATTACAGTGGTAAATTAAATTACAGATCAAGAGGAGTAAAGCAACAATTTGCTAAACAAAATGTCAAACAAGTGATATGGTGAATTAAAGTGTTGTGGTTAGGACTGTTGGTAGAAGGAGCATACTTCATCTTATCTCCATAATGGAACTAGAGGTGTTCCACTTGTTCTTGTATGCAGAGCTATGCTATCAGTGATCAGAACCATTTCAAACTATGATCATATTGTGTATGTGGCAATGTGAAGAGTTCTATCTTGACAGCGTCTATTTACTCTACTTCTACAGCAGGCATCATTCTCATTCTACACTTATTGAACACCTGTAACTTAACACCACTACATGGAAGGGATTAGCACTTCACTATACCTCAGATCTTTGAGTTTTTACAAACTTCAAAGTTTATACTTTTTGGGGGGTAGATTGAGGTTTCTTATTCTCAGCAGAACCTTGAACCATTTTAAGTGGCAATGAAGAATCAATATGGGTTCAACAATAGTGAGCAATGTCACTATTGCACTGAGCAAGCAGACCATATTCATCAAATCAGACTTAGCCAGTCGGGGCTTCGAGCATGCTAATTAGGTTAGCAATTACTGTAAGCTGTCACAGTTCTTTAGTGTCGCGCTGGACGCTGGGTTCTCCAGTGTCTAATCCTCTTGAAATGACAAGATAATGGAGGTGATGATGAACCAAGGCTTCAAAGGAAAACTGCCGAGAATTCTCAACAGAGACCCATTTAGTAGAATGAGAGGAAAGGAGAGAGAGATATAGAAGGGAGGGAGGTGGAGAGGGTCAAAGAAAGTGTGATGCACTAAAGGAGGAGTGGGATCTCTCACTCCTGCTCTTGACACCATAGGCACTGCTCATCCCTTGTGAATTCTCAGTTGCCATATCAATGAATTAAGTTACATCATATGAAGAAATGTTCTTGTTCACAATGGCCAGTATCACTGGGTATCCCGCCAATGAAACTGTTTCATAAACTCAGGCACAGTCTGGATATTGTAAATAGCCTACGGTGCATATCAACTAACCTAGGTGAACCCAGACGAACCTGTTAGCACATTGCTCTGCAGGTTGGTCTGGAAAGGAGCCCATTAGTGTCCATTTCCAAATCACCAAAAACGCAGGAACGTGTATTTTCATTGCAACTGAGTAAACATTACTGCATTTTAAACATTGATTAACAAGAAAGATATATTTGCTGTACTTCTAAAATGATTTGGTAAGACTCTAACGCACAATTTAAGTTTAATTCCACTTCTGATTACACCTGTGGAAGCAGTAAAATGGCAAGTTCGGAAACGGGTGTTTGGGCTCCTTTCCAAGCGGACCTGCAGAGCAAATTCAAATTTGCTAACAGGTTTGTCTGGGTTCACCCAGGCTACAAATTAACCACATGGTGACAACAAGCGTCCATTACAAGTAACATTTCACACATTCACAGATGCACTTTCATGTGAATCACAAAGGCATGATGTCATTTAGCAAAAAGGAAATCATGCTAACCTGAAAGCATGATGACATTTAGTCCCTGAAGTGATTGGAAAATGGTACCCTACCTCTACTTCCCATCATGTTCAGCTCCACTGTGCAAAATGTCAGCACCCCCCCCCCCTCCTTCCACACACACACACACACTACATACACACACACACCGGGGAGCCGGCAGCAGGTAGGGGGTCTCTCTGTGGCAGTCATTAGGGTGACTCTGATCTCCCTGCTCACTAACTCACTGTGCCTGATGTTTTGTTTTTTACTGAAATCAGACACATTTGCCTCAGTTATTTCAGTGAACTTTGGACAGTAATGTGTGAGTGAATGTATGAGTGTCTTCCTGTCCATATTTTTCTGTGTCTCCTGACAGGAGTTTATGTCATCTTGCAGAATACACACAGTATGTTGGTAGAGGCAGACAGGCATTGACACAATCTTCAATGGCACATTTTCTACAGGTGAGAGTTGTATCATATGTAGTTTTCGGTGTCACTCGTGCAGCACCAGTAGCTAATGATGCATGATGCAAACTGATGGACTATACTGCAGCCCACTGTTCAAGCTGTTACTGCGCTTACAATGGCCCTTAATAAGCGTCTCATGCATCTGCATTGTGTTTGAACACAGTGATTGTGTGTGATCAGAGGTTATTGGACTCTCTGGCCTAACCCAGCATCAATAAACCATGGTGCCCCCTGCTGGTGTCTTCTTGAACAGGCAGGTTCTAACTGTATGCTATTATGAAGGATACCTCCCAGGTCTTCTGTTTTGAGAACAAAATTTGTCAGGTCATTTGAGGGAATCATTATTTACAAAGTCCATCATAAGCATAATCTGAAAATGTCCTGACGGTGCCAAAATTTGTCCAATTTTGAACCATTTGACACAGCCCTTGGATGAATTAATAGCTGATTGATGCCTGTGGATCACTACTGCAAGTATATACACATCTCAGCAATTTTGTTGCTGTAAATATGGTTGAGCTAAATTCTCTATCATGCTAAACAAAGCCATCACACTATACTAAAGATATAGGTATTGTGTGCTCTAGTCCAGCACAGTTTTTGGTTGAAAATAGATTTACTCAGTTTGGTAAGCCAATGTGTTAGACTTCAGAATATACTGTAACCTGGAAGATAATTTGTGATTCACCTATTATACTCAATCACTTTGGGGACTCTTGTATTTTGATGCTGCCCACAGCAGCTCTTTGGCTCTTTGCATAAGTTAGGATTGCTATGGTAACTCTATGCAAGAAATGGATGTAGCAGTAGGAGAGACAGAAAGAGAGAGAGAATTTTACAATAACTTTATTGCATCAAATGTATATTACATTACATTTAAAATCACAAATAGCAAATAAAAAGAAAAAAGATGAAAGAAAAATAAATAAATAAATAAATAAATAACGATCTATAAAAATGCAGTAGCTCTTATGATACAAGTGTAAAGACCAGTTCATCATTATTTAAGGAACATAACGCCCCATTAAAGCACCAAATATGTTCAAAGGTTGCAAGGTCACATGTAGAAAATTAAAATCCATTTGAATTCTAGACTTTATCAGTCAATCACAGCATCATAGTCCCAGTCCTGTTCTATTTTGTTTTTCCTACTAATGTAGACAGCCACACCACGACATAGCCTAGCGTGTATGTTGTTTTGACAGATACCCCACTTCACAGAGATCACAACTTTTGTTGTGGCTAGACAGGCAGCAGCACAAGAACCATATGAGAGATGACAATGTCACTGTAGGCCTACTCAAATTTAAACAGTTTCTGAGAATGATGTATGTGACCTGTCAGGAAGTGAATGTAGCCTAGCCTACTTTCATCTACGTGCAAACCAAAAGCATATACTTGACAGTGGTCAGACAGTCAGCCAGAGTAAGACGCAGGGACCACAAGATCCGTACACTTTATGGGGCAACAGGGCAGGCTACGTGCAAACCAAAAGCATACGTGACATTGGTCAGTCAGCCAGCCAGAGTAGGTAGGAGACACAGCAGGGACCAGTTACACCAGTGGTTTTCCTGTGTAGAGAGTTTGTTTCAGTCACTGAAAGTTTTTCTCTAATTTTATGTGAAGGACAAATGTCCCGAGCAGTAATAAGCCTACTCAAACTAGAAATGCAATTCCAAGGAATAACCAGTGCATGAAAATGTGTGGTGTTATCAATAGTGATCCAATATTATTGGATAAACATATTGGACTTGTAACCTGCGTTGTTTGGAACATGGGCGGTTCAGCCCTGCACACGCCCAGACTCGATCCCGCAAAACAGCACCTCGGATCGGGAGTCGAGCGTGCTGACAATCGAGCTAAAAGCCCAGGCTACAGCTTTCATTACAGCAGCACTCTTGAGGCGTCTGGGAGTGAGGTCCACCCCCCCAAGTTCCTTATTTTCATATCAGAAAGTTGGCAACCCTTAGCCTAGAAATCTAGACGCACCCTAGCGGTGGCAAATTAATTTGCTCAGCCTGTACGCCTAGTATCAAACCATAGGGATTTCTATTGGCTGACACCGTGGACGTCATCCAATCACAGCGCTCTATTTTGTTAGAGAGTCTTAAGGCGGGCTTAACAGGATAACGACAGTCCTGCGACGGTGAACAACAAGGAAGGTGGCTATGGCGAACGAAGAGCGGTTGTTTGAATCGGAGTTGGACTTTTTTTTTTTTTTGAAAGTTGAGCAACACAATGCACTTAAGTCATTCCTTTCGAAGAAGGATGTATTTGCCGTTTTGCCGACCGGATACGGATATGGTCGTAGCGCTGGCCTATTGCATGCCTAGGCATTTTGAAAGACAATTCTCTGCCCGCCCCTTGGATTAAGCGAGGTGAATGGTTTGATTCCAGACTATACATTTCAATGATAGGATGGCCCGCCAGGCTAGGCAACCCTAGTTGTAGCAGAAGCACTAGCACTATTTTCGGATGTGGTGTCATTTGACGTTCCAGGCTCTGTTTGTTTTGCTGGATAGGCCCTAATTAGATGGCCTACCTGGCCACAGCCAAAACATTTCATTGAGTTTGTAGTGACATAGATAGTGTAATAAAAGCCATCGATCTTCAAATTTAGAGTCATGTCAATTTCAGTATTTTTCAAGATAATATAGACAGAGCGCCTAAAAGAAACAACATGTTTTAACAATGGCGATTTAGACGCAATGGACATTTTCTTGATTGGTGAAACTAACTTGCTGTAGCCTACCAAGATTCTCAGTCAAAACTTTGTCACTAATGAAGGGTGGCACATTTGACAAGATCACTTTTTTGGCTGGTGTTGATGGAGAAAGAACAGAAATAAATTCTTCATTAATCACAACTCCTCGCTCAACCACGTCTTGAGCCATACTGATCCTATAGGAATAGCACAACCACATTATTCATAAGTCCTAAAAAAATGGGTAGGCTCGAGGGTTAACTAATGTGACAAGCAGGGCAATGTGCTTGCAGTTGCAGAGCTCGGGGTCAGTGCAGGGGAATACAGCATGCGGTTGCAGAGCTCGGGGTCAGTGCAGGGGAATACAGCTTGCGGTTGCAGAGCTCGGGGTCAGTGCAGGGGAATACAGCTTGCGGTTGCAGAGCTCGGGGTCAGTGCAGGGGAATATAGCTTGCGGTTGCAGAGCTCGGGGTCAGTGCAGGGGAATACAGCTTGCAGTTGAAGAGCTCGGGGTAAGTGCAGTAGGAACAGAGGACTGGTGAAGATGCAGATGGCATATGATTCGAAGGTTTATGAGTGATCCATGAGTGACATTCCAAATTTACAATCTACAGTTCTGCTTGTTTGGCAAGATCCCTAGCCAGGGTCATGAAGTGCTTTGCAGGGATCATGCAGGAGTGTACTGCGCTGGCAGGAGTTTAGCAGGATCCCTGTGACACCCCAAAGAATGCAACCATTGAAGAGACCCTGCTAGGATCATGTAGCTACTATATACATAGATAAGGTGATGTGAAAGTACCTAAGGACTATGGCAGAATTTTTGAGCAGGTGCTCTGGTAGACCATTATTTGCTGCAATAACCCAAAATGAGTAACGTTCTGTGCCAATTCCAAAATGCATTGGTAGATATTTGAGTTGCACTTGAAACCAATGGGGGTTACAGAAAGTGCATTTTGCCGATAAAAATCAAAAATATGCTACAAAAACAACAAAAATTTAGACATTAGGCCTACTTAGCATGTACACATGGTCTGAATATATAGAAAGTGATAAAATGTTTCTTTTTGCAGTATACATTTCTAGAACACTGAGCTCCCTATGCATTAAGGTAGCTGATCTGGAAAATATGAACCTGCAGCAAACACTTTAATAGTGGCAGTTTGCATTCAACAGAATGAGAAGACCTGAATGATCAAGGCCAAATTTAGAGAATGACAGCAATCGTCCAGGCTAGAGTAGGTTAGGCATTGACGTGATCAGTACAAGTGAAAAGCCTGAAGAGCCATCTCGAAGCTGAAACTGATTAATCGATATTAGAAGCGACCATGCTTGGCAGAGTCTATGGCTCAGCCAAATGCTCTGCGGGGACTGTGCAGGAGTGCACGGGCAGGAGTCTAGCAGGATCCGTAAATGCAGCCCCAAGGATGATGGAGTTTAAATAAACCACTGTTGTCAGTGTTGTACAGGCCTGCATTGTAGCACATACATTTAATATCAAGTGTTTTCCTATGTGTGTCTATCTATTTAACCAACAGCAGAAAATAACAGAATATCCGAACGTTTTCAGTAGGCTAGCCTACCATTGTTGCAGAAATCACATATAAGAAGGTATCCCTTCGATTTCGGTTCATTTTCGCATGTTCCAATATAAGGAAGCAGCATGAAACACCCGTCAAAATCTTCATGAGGAGATTCCTCCCAAATGGCCCTATCACGTCTTTGAACTGACGTCATGAGGGGGGGGGGGGGGTTCCGGTCGTGCAGACCGTGGAAGGCAATTGCAAGATCTGTCTGCAGGTGAAGACTCCCGTGATATTATCGAACAAGCCTAATGTCTAATAAGGGGAGAACTTCCACTCTCGGGAAAACTTCTGGTTTCTGAACTGGTTGCAGTTCCTTCTGTGGTTCCACATGAGGGCACTCGTCCACGAGCCAATCATATGGTGTGTTGTGAAGACATCATGCCAATCATGTGTTGTGAACTCGCCGCTGGAGCAAGATTGGTGTTGTGAGGCCTTGCGCACGCGCATTTCTGCCGAATAGGATGCCCGATGAGTGCCCAAAAAGCGTTGCAATATGGCAGCCGAGTGGAGGGACTTGCCTAAAAGGACTTTGGCTGTACCCCCAAAATCCACTTTTCTCGGGATATAATTAATTATATTATAATTAAAAGTAATTTGAATATTGTATTCAAAACAGGGAGGCAAAGAAAATACACTTGGTTGAGTATTATATTTTTTAAAGTCACTTAATTGTTCTAAAAAGCCTTTCAAATGTGTCAATGACGTCATTCATTAGTCAACGACAATCAGGTGAAAGAGACATATTTAGCCGTCTAGCTTCATTGACTCCCATTCATTTTGCACTCATGGCAATTGCCCCCAGTTGAACTCTGATGGAAATGCAACCAAAATTCGGTACAATGGGACTTAATACGGAGTGGCCAGGCTCTCCGTAGATGGGCTCTGGCACCAGGCGTGCCTGCAGGTGTACGTCCGTACGCACTGTGCGTACCATCAGGCTACTCAACAACGAGAGAAAAGTTCCCTTGTGTGTAATGTGTATTCACGCCAAATTGGCCCACCATACCTTCCCAACTATGCACAGTATCCCCATTAGCTGCATGCCATCAGGCTATTTTATATTACGTAACTTAGTGAACACGTTATCAAAATTAACGCGCACACATTTTGTTTAAGCAGGAGACAGAATACGCGCAGGCACGCAACTAGGCTACTTGTTGTTTTCTTTTACTCGGCTATCTATATATGGTTATCAGCACACAATGTTGAGCTAATTCACTAACTCAATACTCATCATGGATATCACAAGTTTAAACAACGAAAACAGAAAGTACTGTAGGCAGCAAAGCTAGAGGAGTTATTCCAGATGGGCAAGAACAAGGTAGGCAATTGGTGTGCTTGTCAGAACGTTAGACTGCATTACAGCTGTTTAAAGCCAGACGTCACGGTACGCTAGAACAAAACAAGGTAACTTTAGCCTGTATAGGGCTGTATCAAGTTGTCCAAATGAATAGGTCATTGCAGACGTTGTTGTTGTATTATTGCATGTGGATGTTGTTATGCTATGTAGGCTACTTTTTTGCTGACCAATGCACGGGGCTAAAACCGGGAAACGTGATTCTTTTTTTTTGCGGGGGTTTGGTGTGATGGGTGTGTGTACCATAGCATTAATTCCTGCAGGCGCCCCTGTCTGGCACCACTCTATTTTTTTTTCAGCTGAGCGCGCCAAACCGGAAACCTGCAACACATGGAATATATTTATATTTATTATATATTTATGTGCTACAATGTAGGCCTGTTAACTGTATGACAACAGTGGTTTATTTAAACTACATCATAAGAACTTATTTCGTCAGTCATCATGCTCATTTTAATGAGTAAGAATGAAAGTTATGCTGTATTTATTGCAAACAAAATCACGAGTCACGTCAGGCAGACTGTAGCCTGTCTGTCCGGGATGAGCTGCCGTCTGTTGTAGCTCCTCCCGGCTAGCCTCTGAAGTTCACGTTGACATAGAAAGTTAGCCAAAGTCAGCCGCAGTTCATCTCGAACAAGCCTAATCTCTGGTGGTGCGCTACCGTGCGCACAATGGAGAAGTTTGCTTCGAACGTCGACTTCCAGGCTGCAGCCTTCAAGGCCGCGGTCCATCCCTCCAATGAGCATTGTCAAAACAGTAAATGTCATTGACAGCGCCACAGGGGGACACCTCACACTACCTACCCACAGAAGGCGCTCTCTAACCCTGCAAGAGACACTCGCCCACACCCCTCCCTCACACTACCTACCCACAAAACCTCAACCTCAACTATCTCGTCTCCTCTCCGCACTTTCAGACAAACTGTGGCGCTGTCGATGACGTTTACTGTTTTGACGATGCTAGACCGGGCCTGGAAGGCTGCAGCCTGGAAGTCGACGTTCGAGGCAAACTTCTCCATTGTGTGCTACCGTGCGCTACCCGGACAAAATCCTGGCGCGCCAGAGAGATCTACGTCATTTTGACGTCACATTGTCACGCTACCGGTTGGGAACGTCGAGTATGTAGGGGAGAGCCGGCAAGATGGCGGCGTGATAAGTCGGAAAGTCATTGAGCTCTCAGCACTAATTACCACAGAACGCATATTGACGACTTAAATTGAGATGTTTAGTCAGTAATTAGTCGGTGAAGTGTTGGAAAAAAGAAGCTAACTTCATTTGTGAAGAATGACGGACGTAAAAACAAAAAGAAAGAACGAAAATAACCACGACGGTAAAGCTAGAGACCATGCTAACTACACGCTAGCTAGAGCGTTCGTTAGTGATGAGGAGTTTCCCAGTCTGCCTGTTAACGGTATGTCGCCATCCAAGCCTCCGCTGTCTAAAAAAACAGGTGGGAGTGTAACACGACACACCTGAGTTGAGGAGACCCCAGTCTCGGTGTTTATATGTATTTGTTCATATTTGGTTATATATCGTTTTTATGTCAAATTAGTCATGCTGACTAACGTTAATGTCTTAAAAAGGTTCAGTCATATGCAGTATTGACATTTCAAGATTGTGTTGATCTCGTTGATATGTTTGCACTTAAAGCAACACCAAAGAACTTTTCCTTCTGTCGCACGCACTATTTGTTTATCCAACACCGGCTTTGCAAATAACAATGTCTACAGACAAGGTAGAATATGTTGCATGCTTTTACGAAAGTACGATGTATTGCGACATCAGATGCAAGTCAAATTTGTAGTTTCTTATGTCTCATTCCACCTAACTACAGATCTGCTACCCGATCTGGCAAACTTACATAGTGCGGTTATAGCCGATAGAAGGCCGCGAAGCGAATGCAGAAGTGCCGTTCACCCTGTTATGAGTTGATGAACCACTGAAACGATTTTTGGAAACATTATTTTAAGGTACAAAAAACTCTTTGGTGTTGCTTTAAGTTAATCTCAGTTTTGTGTAAACCAACCTACTCGTTTAATATTATTTGTTCTTTAATCTGTCAGGTTTATCTTTTGTATCTCTTAATGCCAGAGGGTTGCGTAACAATGTAAAACGTAAAGCTTTATTTCTTTTTGCCAAGCAGTTTAGGTCTGATTTTTTTTTTTTTGCACAAGAATCTCACTCAATTACTAATGACACTAACTTTTGGAAAGCTCAATGGGGAGACACTATATGGCTCGCTCATGGTGTCTCATGGTGATGAAGATGGTCACTTTATTTGCCAAATTATTAGATATAACGATGCAATTATCATTATAGGTAACATTTATGGTTAGAATACTAAAACGGAAAATGATAATCTTATTTTAACTATTGAGAGCATATTGTCAGGATGGCTAATGCAATTTCCAAATGCCAGCTTATGTCTTGGTGGGGATTTTAATAATATCTTAGATGGTAGTAAAGATAAATGGCCTCCTAGTCAGTCATATGTGTAAATCATTTGGAAATAACTGGGAATTATTACAATTTGAATTAGGCAAATATTTCAGAAAGTTTGGTGCACTACAAGACAAATCTAGGAGATCTGAAGAAACTAATATAGTATCAGAAATCCCTCAGTTATTGTAGAAAAGCCTGAGTGAACTGACAGAACAGGACAAATTGAACTTAAATAACTTTCAAACAAAACTAGACGAGTTATACAGCCGGAAGGAAAGGGGGCATTCATTAGATCTAGAACAAAGTGGCTCGAAGAAGGGGAACAGAATTCACACTATTTTTTTAATCTAGAAAAACATTGTTCAAATAATAACACAATTAATAAACTTAACATTAATGGGACTACTACTGATGACCATAACATGATCGCCAGTTACTGCAGCAATTTTTATAAAAAGCTATGCATCTGGCTTTTGTCAAGAGTCGGCTGATGCTTTTTTGAACTCCCTAACAGTCAATCCTTTTGATCATAGTAATATGGAGTTTTGCGACGCACAAATCACCTTAGAGGAGATTAAAACAATGATCACTCTACTGAAGAATAATAAATCGCCAGGAACGGATGGGCTTGTTTCTGAATTCTACAAGGAATTTAGCGACGAACTAGCTCCCTTTTTGTACGAGGTTCTGGTAGAGTGTATTAAAAAAGAACATCTCCCAACTACTATGACTCAAGGTCTAATCACCTTAATTCTAAAGCCCAACAATTGTTTGTGCATTGAAAATTAGCGACCGATTTCCTTGCTCAATAATGATTACAAGATATTTGCTCTTATATTTGCTAGAAGACTCAAGAGTGTTTTGAATTCAATTATTGAGGAAACACAATCTGGGTTCATGCCAAATAGACACATAACAAATAACATTAGATTAGTCCTAGACATTATTGATTACCCCGAGCTGATTGATAATAATGGATTTATTCTCTTTCTAGACTTTCGTAAGGCGTTTGATACGATAGAGCACCCGTTTATTTTCCAGTCTCTTCAGAAATTTGGTTTTGGCAACTATTTTACCACTACATTAAAAACCCTCTATAAGAACAGTAACAGCTCCATTAAATTGGCGAGTGGCACCTCTCCGAGATTTAATATATCCAGAGGCTTGTGACAGGGTTGCCCAGCCAGTGCATATCCATCTCCAACTCTAGGCGGGGCCCCAAGGTGACCTACACTGCTGTAAACTGTGGCACCAAGCACCAGAACTCACGGGTCAACTGTCGCTGCACCTCCTTCGCTCCACTCCACAGTCGCTCCGACCAGGACAGGCAGGCACCAGCTCCGCTGCAGCCAGACGCGCTGAGCTCTCAGGCCGTCAGCTACCGGTTTCGGCGTCCCTCCTCGCGCTGCCTCCTCGCAGAGCTGTCCTCCGCTGTTCCCGGCCCACTCCACTCCGTCATGGTCGCGACAAAGGTTTGACCCCCCTCTTCTGACTCGTGCCTTCAACCCAACACAGCGAACTACAGTTTTTCCTTTGCTCTGGCACTAGCCAACAGGCCAACTAGAACGGGTGCCCACACAGCACGGTGCCTCTCACACGCACCCAAACATTTTCAAGTTCAGTTTTTAAAAAAAATCTGTGGAAATTCTCATGGCAAATACATAGGGCGCATGGACAAAGAAAGCAGCTCCACATCCTTGGTACAAAGTCTCTCTCTCACTCAACGTTTTTGCACCAGCGTTCATTTATGTACACACATACCCCACCTCCGCATGATTTTCCGGTAGTCGTGGACGTTCTGTCGGTGCGGAACTGGATCCCAAACCCGTCTATTACCAAATCACCATCAGCGTCCCTTTCCCCGAGCCAGGTCTCTGAGAAGGCCAGAATACAGGCGTCTTTGAATGCATGTTGGTGGCAAACAAGAGCCTGGAGTTTGTCAGTTTTATTTAGAACGACACGGTGGTCTGTTCACAGAAGTTAATGCACGGTTGAGGTTGTAAAACGGCCCCGATGCGCGGCGGAGGGCCGTTTAAACCTCGTAAGTGCATTCATTTCTGTGAACAGACCACTGTGGAGTCCATTATCCCGCTTATTCCACTGTTGCCACTTGCGTTGTGTTCATTTCCTGTTACAATTTAAATGTTTTAATAGCTAAAACTGTCTTGTTTGTAGAACTAATTTCTTCCAACACATATCAACTAATTTCTCAACTTGCAGGACAAACTGCCGTTACTAGTTCTAAATGGATGGTTGCTACGGCCAAAGGCCAGTCGTTAGTTATATCTCTCCGTTGTCAAGCTGTATATCCCAAGATTCTGATGAACTTTAGCTTGGAAACATCGCTATTTTACTTAGCCTGCTGTCATCCATCTAGCTAAAAGCCACCTCTGTCATATGCTACAATGTTGCCATGTTCAGAACATCTGCATTTTACAGCTCAGATGCAACGTGACAGTTCATTTAGCCTAAGTCAATTTCCATATAGTATCATAGTCATATTTAGCTCATAAACTGTCAATATCTCTGAAAAAGTCACATTGAAATACTCAGGTCCCTAGACCCATATTTTTACCTCCAAGGTACAGTAAAAATCTTTGAATAAATACATGATGTTTAAGCAAAGTCCTTTTAGGCAAGTCCCTCCACTCGGCGGCCATATTGCAACGCTTTTTGGACACTCATCGGGCATCCATTTCGGCAGAAATGCGGCGTCTTTATAAGGCTTCGCGACACCAATCTTGCTCCAGCGGTGAGATCACAACACATGATTGGCACGATGTCTTCACAACACGCCACATTATTGGCTCAATGTATTCACAACACAGCACATGATTGGCTCAATGTATTTACATGTCAACATTTTGCCCGGAAGGGGTGTGATTTGCGCAACAGCCATATTGCCACAAACTAAGCTCATGCATTTCTATGGAGGATTTTTTGAGTGCTGTGTCTCTTCATTAGAAAGTCTCTGGTTGAAGTATGAATTTTGTTTTTTTGTGTTATTTGACTAAAATATAATATTGATCCTTAACATGGTGAAAAGCCTAATATACTGTAACTTTTCACTGTGGCATAGTTCTGAATTTGTGTTTATTTAAGGGCTCAACAATGGTCCATTTGGTCACAACATGTGATTTTTGACAGTATAGTGACAGTGACCTGTCCAATCAACAAAGAAAAGCATACCTTGGAGGTAAAATATGGGTCTAGGGCAGGGGTCGGCAACCCACGGCTCCTGAGCAGCATGCGGCTCTTTGATCCCTCTGATGCGGCTCAGCTTTTGAAAATAATTAATGAGTAGGCCTAGTCTATTTAATTAAAATGCATTTTATTTTAGTTCGTTCATTTTCAAAATATAATATTTTGTCTATCTGAGTAATTTAGCCCATATAACTTTCCACCTAACTTGACTCCGTAACCGGTAGCCTGCACAATATTGTTACATTCGCGGTTCGTTGCTATGTCAATATCAAACAAAATCACCGATTTCCTTCCATTTCAGTCAACGAGAACACTTTGATTGTTATTGTTGATGTGTGCGCTTGCTGTAGGCTAGATAAGAAAACGTCAGCGACCACAGCTTGCGAGCGCGAACACAAGCTGCCTGAAATGGGAAAGTTTCCATCCGAAGACTAATTCTGAAAACGTGAAATGAACTGCCCGTTATATATCGCACACTGCAACGAGTTAGTATTGCTGTGTTAATCCTGTTCGGTTCCACTTGCATGTGAGACATATTTCTCACATATGAAAAATATAAAGACAAACCTGCGCTCACGTTTAAGGGCAATTTCGCGCAAAACTGTCACATCCATAACGCCAACACAATGCCATGGTATTTAGTTGGCGTCATGGATATGACAGTTTTGGGTGGAGTAGGCCTTAAATGGTGACAGCCTCAATTCTTGCATGAAACTTCCCCTCACTGAATATGAGCCAGCCAGACTCCAAGACCATCACCAAATCTAATCTCTGGTAGGCCTAATATTCAATTTTGCCAATGACATGTCAACGAAAATGGAGTGTTGTGTTGTTAACTATGATGTTACTTTGCATACCAAAGGACACCGGAAAAATAGGGGAAAATATAGGCCTACTTCTGTCATTCCACTTTACATTTCAAGTTACTTGCACATTAGGCCTACTTTTAAAACTAGTAGAAAGTGTATTTAAAAATCCTCTGTTGAATGAAAGTAACTGTACGTTAAATATCTTTCTTTACATAAATGTCTTTATGTGGCTCTTCTGAGATAAAAAAAAAAAAAAAAAATTGGTAAAAGTGACTCTCCAGGCAAAAAAGGTTGCCGACCCCTGGTCTAGACGTTTCTACCACAATAGCATGATGTGAGCTTCTGGAGATTACAACTACGTATTTGCAAGGAATCGCTCTGTTGGTTCCCTTGTGGTAGGCCTAAGATATCTTGATTGTTTTTGTTGGTTAACCCACAGCTAACTGATGCAATTGACGTTGGTCTATGCAACTGCAATCACAAAGCTAACATTAGTTGAGTAGGCAGCCAGGCTGCACAGTAGCCTATTATATGAATCAAGATGAATGACAGAATGTATGAATGACAGATTTATTTTAATGAAGGCACAAGGCTAAATTATAATCATTAATCAGTAATGTTCATTTTTGTAAAATCTGACTGGCTATTTTGAATGTGATAATTTCACTGGCTTAGAGCTGTAGACTGTATTATGATAGACAGCTGTGTGTGTGTGTGTGTGTGTGTGTGTGTGCGTAAATGGTAGTGGGCCTGTTTGGAAGAAAGTCCAGGGCCTTTTTTTAGTCCCAGTCCATCCTTGAGGACAGGGCCAGACTGCAACAGACAATTAGGCTGCAGAGAGGATGATTGTAGCTGACCTTTCCAGGTCCAGGGTCAGGAAAAGGGCAGCAAAAATCTCTGCAGACCCCTCACATCCTGGTCACAAACTGTTCAACCTCCTTCCCTCTGGCAGGCGATACAGGGCACTGTTCGCCAAAACCAACCAACACAAAGACAGCTTCTTTCCCCAAGCAGTCACTCTGTTGAACGTTCAGAAACAGCCCCCACATCAATATTTTACATAGCCTGTTGCCATCCATCTAGCTAAAGGCCACCTCCATCATATGCTACAATGTTGCTATGTTCTGAACGTCTGCATTTTACAGCTCGGATGCAACGTGACATTTAAACTTCACAACGAGTTCAGCGAATTAATATACAGTATAAGTGTGATACGGCCAAAAAAAATGGATCTACTTCATAGGTGTGCAAATAACATACGGTTAATGGTCGTTCTAAATTACGTAGGACAATGGGAAATTCAACCAAGCAGTGGAATAAATGAACCTTATGAAGCTGCATGTCATTATTACGTCAGACGTAATTTCAGTCCACTCAATTGAGTTTGGGGGTCAGTTCTACTCATACTAAGAGCTAATCTTGTCTAAATAATCAATAACTGGGAAACTAGTTGAGTGAACTTAAAACGTTTGTGGTAGGGTTGCCAACCGTTCCGTAAAATACGGAATCGTCCCGTATTTGAAAGGAAAAAGATGTGAGTTTACCTTTCCTGTTGATTCACACCTTTAACACATTTAGTCTGTTTTTAACTCCCCTACTTTAACATTTAATCTGTCTCCCCATGTCTCATTCCCCGCCCCCAGGCTGACAGTTCAGCTTACAATAAATGTCACACTTTTCCATACCTATTAATAAATGCAGTAGTCCTGAGACTTATACAACTTATAGAAATATATAAATGTGTTATTGAAACAAGGAAAAAACACCACAAATGTAGTATATTATGCATTCATTTTAGTAAATAGTGACTCATTTTAGTGCATTCATTTGACAGATTTAGTAAACGGGCCCACAATTTTGTAAAATGTTGCACGATTTAGTAAAACAATACATCATACATCATTTTTTGATATACGTCTTGCAACTCACACACACCACATAGCTTATATCAATACCCCAAGTAGCCTAACTGAACTGGATGCCAGTGTACTGAAGTCTATAGCCACCCCCTCGTTCCTTATTTTCATATCAGAAAGTTGGCAACCCTATTTTGTGGTGATGAACAATATGGCAGCTTTGAGTACAGCTCTGCAATTTTATTGAGTTTAGAACACTGTTGATGAATACAGTGGACTACTACCTCACACATGATAGGCCTAGACACACATGATAGAACAAAAGACGGGCCACTCTTTAGTATTTCTGTCCGTCTCAAACTTAAGATGGTGTGTTTAGCAACCATCAGAACCGATCTGATGATTTTAAGGGTCTAGGCCGGGGTGCGCTCATGTGCGCTATGTTAGGTTTCAGCGCATCCCCTAGCAGAAACTGGTTCCAACAGACAGGTTGTTGCCTCATTATTGAATGATAAAATATTGCAGAGTTGCATTGTCTATTTGTCTAGACCAGTGTTTCTCAAAGTGTGGTCCGTGGACCAATGGTGGTCCGCAAGCTATCCCAAGTGGTCCGCGAGCAGACGTGGTAAAATATAGTATAGATGCAATATTGAACCAACTTGTATGTAAATCCAAACAGTTCTGCAATATTGCCTATGTAAGCTATGCTAGTTTAAATCATATTAATCCTCTGACACAATAAGCAAGGTGCAAGACAATAAGCAAGGTGGTTCAGTGAGTAGGCCTATTGTGTAATATACTTTTGAAGTAGGTACTACTCTTTTTTTAGCTAGGTGGTCCGTGAGGGTTTTTTATTGGATAAGTGGTCCTTGGTCTGAAAAAGTTTGAGAAACACTGGTCTAGACGTTTCTACCACAATAGCATGATGTGAGATTCTGGAGATTACAACTACGTATTTGCATAAATGGTAGTGGGCCTGTTTGGAAGAAAGTCCAGGGCCTTTTTTTAGTCCCAGTCCATCCCTGAGGACATGAGGGCCAGACTGCAACAGACAATTAGGCTGCAGAGAGGAGCTGTAGCTGACCTTTCCTCCAAGCAGTCACTCTGTTGAACGCTCAGAAACAGCCCCCACCCTACACTGAACAGAGTCAATCAACACTGTTCTGCTCATCTACCTCATGTATACTTCAATCTTACAATTCAAATATTTATATTTAAATCTTAAATCTCAGACTATACTGATATTGCACTATTCCTTCCCTCTCTTCAAGTGTTAATGTATATTTTTATATTGTAGCCTATTTTATCTTGCCTACAGTATGTCTGTTGATGGCAACCTTGACAGGAACAACAAGGAGGCAGACATCCCTAGGATTTGCGTTTACCACCCAGGCCCTCCTCTATAGCCTCGTTTGAGCAACAGAGCTACTTGTTGAAAGTGATCACTTTTGTCCATTTCAAATTATTTCTGATAATTTAGATAATTCTTTTTTTTGTGGAAGTAGCAACACATTTGGCCACAATTATAACTACAGCAATTCCGCAGTTTGGTGCATTGATAGGTCCTATAGCCATTTTAAGAGTTAGTTCAAACAATATTTATTAACCTCATTCAGTCATTCACGTTAGGATAGAAGTGGGCGGAAAAGAAATACTATGTTCGGCGCATGTCATATTTGACAGCGGTCATTCACACTTCCACACAGCAGCGGACCTCACTTGCTAGGGCCAGATGGGCAAATGAAGACGACGTGTGGAGCGTCGCGAACGAATGCATGAACGATGCACACATGAATGAGCGTACTCAAAGTCGAATTAAAAAGGATTAGTGTAGTAGTTTGACTTTTTGACGCTTTTGGTTACTTATTGTCAGTTACAACAGCATCTTCTCTGTTTGATGCGCGACGATAATGGGAGGTGACGCAGCTGTCCTAAACGCCACACGGAATGTTATGGCCAACAACTCCACAAAATTAATAGATGAGTCCACTTTTGCCGGACCGGTGATGGTTATTCTGGCGGTGATGATGGTCACGTTGGTAGTTGTGACGATCTCGGGCAACGCGCTGGTCATATTTGCCTTCAAAGTTGACAAAAGTTTAAGGAGGCAAAGTAACTATTTTTTCTTGAATTTGGCGATATCCGATTTTCTTCTTGGTGAGTAGGCACATCACCTTCATCCTGTATATTTCATGATATTTGATACAATGTAAGAATATGTTGCATGGTATGAGATAGGCTATTTTTTACATGTCTCTAGTCTAATAGTAGCCTACAAACAGGATACGATGGCTGAAGATAGAGGCTATTTATTTGTGTTTCCTGTTGGTTTAAAGTGTCCGTAAGGGACACTCGCATGTCTCATTAAAGCCACGAATCACTCGCTCTGGGAATTTCAAAACAGACGGTAGGCTATGATTCAGTTATTAGGCTACCATATTCTGAAAGAAAGTAGCTTCAGACAATAAGAGTAAATCAAATATTTGATAGAGAGATTTACTTCATTATAAAACTATTAAGAATAACATTTCATTTCACCTAGGTGTTTTCTGCATTCCTGTGTACATCCCATACATCCTCTCTGGTCGATGGATGTTGGGTAGGGGACTGTGTAAGCTGTGGCTGGTAATGGACTACTTGCTGTGCACTGCGTCAGTCTTCAACATCGTCCTCATCAGCTATGATCGTTTCCAGTCTGTTACCCAAGCGGTAAGAGAGAGCTAGAGAGAGAAGTAGCCTAAGCTTAGAACCAATGTGACAAAGTCCCCTATTGATTGATTCTAGATATTGCCTGTATATGTCATTGTCTAAGACCATTATGCTTCACCTGGAAATCTTATGGTGTTGCTAAGGCAGTGCCTTTTAATTCCATGTAATCTTTTGGAATACATGTTATGCCTACCTGCAATAATTGGATTGATATCGGTCCTTATGATTTCTGCTGTATTGATTAAATGGGTTACCAGGGACATGGGTTACTTTAATCATATTGCAATCACTAGAGAGTTGAAGGTTTAAGGCTACTGACTGTAGATCAGGCTGATAAAATACAGTTGCAGTAGACCTACGACTGTGTTCACACAGGTGACTAAACATGTTTTAGAGTGAACCCAGACAAATCTGTGAGCACATTTGAATTTGCTCTGCAGATCTGCCTGGCCCCTTGACAACAAAAGAAATGGACAGAGCCACGTTGTAAGACTTGAATGGAGAGAAATGAAGTCAATTTGAACCAGTTTCCTATTCCTGTTAGGTCTGCGCATCCTCAAAAACAGTTTAATGACATAGATATGTCTTTGCACAACAGGCTGAAACACGGTAAATCGTTTGGTAGCTGCGCCTAGAAAGTTGAGAATGTGCAGTATTTCGAGTTTGAGTGCAGGTTTTGGTCGGTGGTGACTGAATATTTTTATAATATCTTTGGCCTTCCCATGGGCCAGATTACCTTCCAGCTTTTCTTTGTCAATATGGTTACTTCTCTCCTGTGCAATGTCACATGTTCATGATGACATGATTTTTAGCAAAGGTTTAGAAATATTTTGATTATGGGGTCATAAAGTGAGTTTATGACCTCCATTAGGTTATAGAGACAGTCTGGTGTATGAGACTGTCTACAACGATGTACTTCTCTGAAAATAAACAATGGCCACATAAAGGTTTAAAACGCTTCAGATTATTTGATGTCAAAATGATGCCAAAATGAATAGGGGTGAGTGTGGAATGCTAGTGGTCATTGTGACAGAGTGTCATCACTACGGTTGAGTATGCGCTCTGACTGCCAAAGAGCCTGCCACTTTGGCGTTGCAGTCAAGCTGCATGGTTAGTGCTCCGGAGACTTGGCTTCAAGACCGGGTGGGGTCACTGCTCTCTCATTTCGCTATAGTTATGTTTTAGCCTCACTCCCTCCCATAGGTGGTACGCTTTCTGAACTATCTAGCCACTTTCCCATTCAAGCCCATGTCCAAATCACCAAAAACCCAGGAACCAATCACAACCATTTATTTGCCATGGGGTGGGCTTTATACAATCAATGACAGAGGAGTATGGTTAGGAGTGCTGTTGAACACAACCAATGACTGCGCTGATGGCGTCAGTATTAAGCAACACAGATGTGTATCTTCTTTGAAATTGAGTAACCAGCTGTATTTGAAACCTTAGTTTACAAGAAAGATGTGGCTGGTCATGAACTACTTGCTGTGCACTGTGTCAGTCTTCAACGTTGTCCTCATCAGCTATGATCCAGATTGGAGATTTTCTGTACAGCACTATGCCACTCCATCATGACATTGGGATTTATGGCCTTAAGTCAGATTTAAGTGCCCCCACCACATAGACGCACGAAAGAAACGTCATCGACACGCCCTCTCACGAGGTGCGAATTTTGACCGCAGGTTCTACGCTTCATTCAGACACAGCACATTTACATAATGTTCGGAGGAAATACTAGGGCGGGGGGGTTGCAGTAGAACAACCGGCTAAGTTTGGACTTCCATATGACCGTTTATGTCGTTCAGATATAACGGCCCCACCGAAAAACGAAACCCAAATTAAGATCTATTTAAAATAATTGAGATATTGTATGAGGCCATAGGAAATGCAATGTTCTAGTGTACTAACTCTGGAGGGCAGACCATGGAAAGCCTCAAAGCCTAAAATCAACAAAGAAAAATACTGCTGTAAATTCTACAACCCGAAATCAGGTTTTTATGTCAGCTGTCATTGCTCTGGACTGTCCTTGGACAGAAAAGAGTATTATCCAGTTAGGCTCCATTTTGTTCAGTTGAGAAACCAAGTGAAAGTTTCCCATTTGACATGGCAGATATCTGGTGACAGATGACACACACAATAGCAGTGGGAGAGTACTCCTGAGAGAGCCGTTTAAAATTGTCCTCTGACTGAGGTTTTAAGGGGGAGACATACAAGCTGTCTGTAATTTAGTTCAGACTCTATCAAACTGCACTGAAAAGAGACCAAGTGCAGACCAAAACGAGTATTGGCTTTACTTTTGAGCACAGTGCAAAGGGTCGTTCACAGCAAGAACGATAACTATAACAATACCGGCAAAAAATATCACTAGCTAATATGAATACCAAAATCCACATATAAACTACAACAATAACGACATGAAGAACGATGTCATCAGGGTTCATTTCAGTTTTCATTATAGTCATTGGGCCTCATTCACCAACCAAAGAAATTTGTTCTTAAAACCCACTTACGCAGTTTTTACGAAGATTATGGTATTCACCAATGTTGTCTTGTTCTTAGGTAAGAACAGAATCTACGAACACTCAAGAGCATTCTTATGCACATTTGAGAACTGACTTGTTTGTACAAAATCAATGGTTATTGCATTGCAGGTGTAAAATATAATAGAATTTAAATTACAACTATATATTTTATCATTTAGGATATTTTTGAATAAATATATTATAATTATTTTTCAATAAAATAAATCCCACTATTTTACAAAGCATTAATGTATTTTAGAATAAATAACACAACAAATAACACTTTCACTTTTTATATAATGACTCACTTTACTGTTCAATTCCTGCAGCATTGCTTTCACTTCAAAGCATGTGTCATATACGGTAATCAAAATTGTCTTGCTCAGTTTATAATATATGGTACAGTGTTTCCCACAGAATGGAATTCCATTTGTGGTGGTTGGTTTGAAGAATTAACTTGAATACAACAGTTTTTTTTAACAATTAGCACAGTGTGGTTATGATGCTTACCAGATTTAAGCACAATTTAATACAACCTGGAAAATCATTTTGTGGTGGTCAATGTTGATATTGTGGAGGACCGCAACAAATAAGTCAATATATGGGAAACACTGTGATACAAATGAAAGCTGGTGCCTCAGCCTCAATTTGAGTGCACACTGCAGTATCATGCCCTTTTATGGTAATTGACAGGGCGTTCAACTATGCTAATTAAGAACAATTGGCACGCCCCATCAACTTAAGAAGAAATGGGATTCAGCATGATAAGAACAAAACTGCGAACGATTCTGAGGTTTAAGAACACCTTCGTGAATCTGCCCAAGAGTTTTCGTATAGGACCTTCTTAAGAACACAGTTAAGAAAATTCTTAGGAAGATATTGGTGAATGAGGCCCATTGGTCTTGGGGTTAATGGCTCTTAAAGGAGAATTCCAGCGATTTTTCACACAGATCTCTGTTTTTCGAGGTCACCGAGTACTGTCGGTATGGAACCCCCCGTAAACAGTCGGTTCTACCTAGCTCGAGTTGCTGCAGCCAACAGCTACAGCTGCCAGTGCTACACTCTGAACATGGGGGCTCATGGACATGCCCCCAGAGTGTAGCACTGTAGAGTGTAGCCTTAGCTGTTGGCTGCAGCAACTCAAGAAACAGAGATCTATGTGAAAATTTGCCGGAATTCTCCTTTAAATAGTATGAGTTAGGCATTCAAAACTATTTTGGCCCCTGGTTACATTAGTGTCCCCTTAGAGTCAAATCCACAGCCTCTGTGTGTTGCGTGTGTGATCTGTATTAGCGGTTCAAGTTTCTTAGTAGTGGCTGGGGCAGAGCCGAAAGAGGAAATCTGTTCACTGACACCTGCTTTTGTAGACAGGTGTAAGTCAGCTATGGCTGAACAATTGTGAAAATCATCATCCACATGTTGTCTCATATGAAATGAATGTATTTAACTCGTCCTCAGTCAGTAAGTGTATGTACAGTAGGTGGTTTTATGTTAACCATAATAGTAATAAGCTACCTCAAAAAATGCAGAGCCCTTTGTGTTGGCTGTTAAAACAGCCATTGCAAGGGTTGTGTTATTTCCCACATTCTGCAAACAAATTACTTTTTTGTTACTGCAGGTGAAGGGAGAGAAAAGGGACAATGCCCTTAGACTGGAATGTGCCTTGTGCATCCTGGTCTGTAAGCTTTTCAGCACATCACATATAGAAAAGTCTTTAAAGATTCATGGAGCTAAGGAGATATTTATGCATATTTACTACGGAATATAATACATACAATATAGCACAGCAAAAACATCTTTTCATTCTGCACAGTTATCAACCTTGAGTGCAATTGTCCCCATGTCTTGTGCAACACTACTGCCAAACAGATATAGGGAATCTGTTTAGTCTGGTAACTATTTAAATAATCACTGGAGATACAAACCCATCCTGAGAAGTCACGTTTCACTTTAGGGTAAATGACTGATTTGCATAAGCCTCCATAAGATAATGTTCCTGAATTCAGGGCAAAAATAGTTAAGCTGTATTTATAGTGGAGGTCTGCACATGGTGGAATGAAGGTATTTGCATTGAATATAACTGAACTAACTGAACTAACTGAACTGATCCGTCATTATTAAAGCAAAGATTCATGGAAAAAATTACAATGTTCTCTATCGTATCGAGACTATCTCTCCACCCATTACATATTCCATATGTATGGGGGGAATTGATCTACCGGATCGTGCAACGTGGATACGTGGATTCTTTAAGACACACCGGTGGCACCGGCCACGTGATTAGTGTTGTTTAAAACACCTGTGTTGGCGTGAGGTTAGTGCTTTTTTGATCTTCACACGGACGTGCGTGACTCGAAGACAAGGTAAGAATAATTAATAACCCAATTAACGTTAATGGCACAACAGCCGCTTGCCTGCCGCTGAAGCCGCAGATGAGTAGTGGGAGAACTGTCGCAAGGCTTTCTCTCTGGTGGTTGTATCCATTCATTCTCCTTACTGTTGCGACTTTGTTTCCAATCAGGTAGCCAGTCCGAACAACGGATTGCATACAAGGCAGGCATCAGCTTGTTTGTTCTCCTCCGTCTGAACTAGGCTACTATCGGGTAAGTTTCTCCGTACAGCGTATTACACACGTTGTGTGGTTAACGCGGCCGAGGAGACTGGGTGCGAGGCCCAGGCAATTGCCTGATTGTCCTCCACCTGTCACAGACCGCGAGATGGTGCATATGAGCTGCGAACGTGCAGACTCCATAGCTGCTTAAGCTCACACAAACCCTTGTGGCCAGACGTGGCGTAAAAAAAAAAAAACACCACGCAAGGTCTCATTTTGTATTAAAGGGTAAAAAAAAAAAAGGAAATATTGTTTACGACAATCAAACAGGTAAGTGTATTCTAAACAGTGCACTGTAAGGGTCTGGCTATGGCCAATCCTCCCACTCACGCTTGTGTGGCATGTGCAGTTACATTGCCCATGGAAGATGGACATGACAAATGTATTAGGTGCTTGGGTTTCTGACATGCTGAGGCCGCAAGGAATAACCCAGCGACATGCATGGATTGTTTTATAATGCCCTTCTGCACAAGGGAGGCCCGTTTCCATTTTTTTATGGGTAAACGACGGTAATGCTCCCAAGCGGCAGAGGACTGACTCCTCTGACCGGAGCAATGCGCTCTCCTCCCAGGGTACACCCACGGCGGAGGAGCCTCTCCTTGAAACACATATGGGTGAGGACTCTGGTGTTGATGTGCTCTCTCTGTCTCCTTCTGATGGACAGAGTATGATGGCAGCAGGTCAGGGAAGACCATCGGCCGAAATCGGGCCAGAGCCACCAGAGCTACCAGCAGTTTCCCAGCTCAGAGAGGTTCTGGGCCGGGCAGCAATGGCCTTAGAGCTCACGTTGCCTGAGGACACACCCCCCCCTCCATCACGGTTTGAGGAGGAGGATGCATCTCGGCCAGTGTCGGCTGGGGTCCCCCTCCTGCTGGACTTTGAGGCTGTGATCTTGGCACAGTTCAGCTCACCAGCAGCAGCACGATGATGGTCCTCTGTCAGCCAGCGGCTAGCCAATGTCAGCGTGGCCGTGCGCATTGGTTGCGATCGTCCTCCGCCACTTGATCAGTCACTGACTGCTTTCGTATCATCAGCACAGTCGGCATTGGGCCGGACAAGCTGTCCGAGTAGGAACTGCAGGACAATGGACAGCTTGCTGCTTAGGGTGCACAGTGCAATGGCGGTTCAAATGAAACTGGCCAACACTGCAGCTATTTTGTCACTGTACCTCCGGCATTTATCTCGTGGCACTGAGGAGTCAATGGAGGAGGTTCGGCTCGTCTCTTCCCTCCTTGCAACAGCAATGAAAGAACAGGCTGTGGCAGCAGGGGGCGCTATGGCTGCATTTTGGGTGGCAAGGAGTCATCTGTGGCTATCACAGTCCCGACTTCAGCTGACAGACCGTAGTTCTCTTGTCGGGTTGCCGGTTGAACCTTCTGCCATGTTCGGCTCTGGTGCATTGATGATGCTACAGGAGGCCCAAGCAGCGAGGCGATATGCCCATGAGTTAGCAGGCTCATCAGCCTTTCGTTAGAGGGGTCGATACCCCCGAGCCCAGATGCCCCAGGCCCCACCATCTCAACCTGGCTGGGGCCCAGGAGACCTTAGGCATAGGCTGGAATACCATCGCGGGCAAACCACTCAGCGCCAGGGTAGACGGAGAGGGGCTGGCCGTCGTCAAGGGCATCAACGGCCGCCACCTCAGTCCTGACGACTGGCTGCTATGTGCACAGTCAGCAGCAGTGCCACGAACATATATCCAGGCTGCTACAACATATTCTAAGCCTAGGGCTTCATCTGAATGTAAGAAAGAGCAAACTGGAGCCATCACAGGTCATCAAGTTCCTAGGTACGACTCTGGACTCCAGGGCTGCTCAGATCTCCCTGACTCCGGTGCGGAAGGAGACCATCAGGTCCTGTCTCTCTCTCTTTCGCCCTCACAGGAAGGTGAGCTGAGAACAGGCGGAGACTATGTCTCCGCCTGTTGGGTCTGATGGCGGCTACTGTTCATGTGGTTCCTCTCAGCTTGCTGCATATGCGGCCAGTACAGCGTTGCTTTCTGAGTCTGGGTCTGAACCCCCAGTCCCCCTCGTCAGCCAGAGTTCGGGTGACGCGTCGTCTCTCCACTGCTCTCCAATGGTGGAGGTACCCAGGGAACTTGGAGAGAGGCAGCAGGCTGGGCACAGTGACGCATCGCCAACTACTGGCAACGGATGCCTCACAAGAAGGTTGGGGGGCGGTACATGCGGGATTTGGGGTCAGAGGTGTCTGGACCGCAAAAGTTGGGCCAACACATCAATGCACTGGAACTGACAGCAATTCGCCTTGCACTCCAAAGTTTCCTCCCACGCTTGAGGGGCCATCATGTGTTAGTCAAAACCGACAGTAGAGCGGCAGCTGCTTATGTCAACAGGCAGGGGGGGCTTGGCTCTCCCATCCTAGGATGCCTGGCCCACGACTTGTGGAGTTGGGCTTACCCACGGTTTCTGTCCCTGAGGGCCACGTACTTACCAGGCTCCCTGAACACTGTGGCAGACTTGTTGTCCAGGGGAAGGCCTCAGCCAGGGGAGTGGAGACTCCATCCAGAGGTGGTTGCACAGATATGGCGATGCTTTGGGGTCGCCATAGCAGATCTGTTTGCCTCGAGGGAGACGACTCATTGTGCCATGTTCTTCTCTCTGAGGAGGGACGACCCGCCCTTAGGGATGGATGCTCTGGCCCATCAGTGGCCTCTGGGTCTGCTCTATGCGTTTCCCCCCTTCGGCCTTCTTCATCCTCTTTTATGGAGGATCAGGACCGGGAGTGCGGACGTAATCCTGATAGCCCCGAACTGGCCTCACATGCTGTGGTTCTCAGAGATTGTTCTGCTTCTGAATGGCACCCCTTGGGAGCTCCCCATTTGGAGGGATCTGTTTACACAGGCACAGGGGTCCCTGTTTCACCCATTCCCACGGGACCTGAGGTTGTGGGCGTGGCCCCTGAAAGGGCAGAGTTTCAGGCCCTAGGCCTCTCAGATCCAGTAATCCAAACATTGGAGTCGGCAAGGGCACAATCGGCCCGGGCAGCCTACGCCTTTTCGCTGGGGCAGATTCACATCTTGGTGCGAAACCCATCAGGTGGACCCCCTTGAATCCACTTCACAGCATATTCTTCAGTTTCTGCAAGGGCAGTTGGAGCAAGGGAAGTCTGCTGCTACCCTCAGAGGTATGGTAGCTGCTATCAAGGCATCGAGAGTAGGAAACCGTAGTCTACCTGAACGCTGCTGTGCACTGATTTCTCAATTTCTGAAAGGGGCCCAACGGTGTATGCCACGAATGAGATCTCCAGGTGTGCCCCAGTGGGATCTGGATAGGGTGCTGAAAGCACTCCGACGGCCCCCTTTTGAACCGGTTGATTCTGTAGAACTCAAGTGGCTATCGCTTAAGATGTATGTTTTAAGCCGGAACGCTTGGGGGATCCAGCCTCAAAATCAACACTCTTCCGGTGGGTGGTGGAAGCCATACAACGGGCCTATGCTGAGACGAAAGGGCCGGCTCTACCAGAGATCCGTGCTCACTCAACTAGGGGTACGGCAGCCTCATGGGCGTTATGGCGAGGTGCCTCCTTGCAGGACATTTGTACAGCTGCTACATGGTCAACACCAGCAACTTTTGCAAAGTATTACTCCCTTAATGTGGCAGCCAGCCCGTGTTTTGGGGAGCGGGTGTTGGGAGCACCTGGGGTTTAAACTTCCTTTTCCTTGGCATGGCCCTAGGGGCTGTCCATTTTTGTTACCTTAACCTCTTTTGCGTCTGGCGGGGGGGTTGAGCAACCTTCACCTCTCCACTATGCCCTTGCATCTTGCAGGGCTGGTAAGCCCAGGATAGGGTCTTGCGACTGGGTCGAAGGTAGGAACACTTGCGTCTGGCAGTGCTCACAAGCCTGGGGGTTGTAAATAGTGTAAATAGTTCATTCATTTATCTATCTATCTATCTCTATCTATCTATCTATCTATCTATCTATTTACGCGGGTGCATGATCTGCACTGACTCCTCACGGTGTGTCTTACAGAGGTTCCCCATACATATGGAGGTGGAGAGAGAGTCTCGATACGATAGAGAACGTTCGGTTACGGGTGTAACCTTTGTTCTCTGAGTGAAGAGACTATCTCTCCACCTCGCCACTCGGAGGTGTGTGTCGATCAATATTTAAGCACTAACCTCACGCCAGCACAGGTGTTTTAAACAACACTAATCGAGGGCGTGGCCGGTGCCACCGGTGTGTCTTAAAGAAGTATCCATGTTACACAATCCGGTAGATCAATTCCCCATACATATGGAATATGTAATGGGTGGAGAGATAGTCTCTTCACTCAGAGAACAAAGGTTACACCCGTAACCAAACGTTGCTGAGAGGGAAGTTGTTTAGGGAACATGAAAGCAATGCTCTGTGTGTAAAACCAAAGTTAGTCTGCAGATTTAAATCTTTGGAACATGTCCATGTTTAATGTTATTACAATGGGAAAAACACAAAAGCTAGTGACATTTCTTTTGACTCTCATCATCAAAAAGAGGTCTGAAGAGTTTAAGAACATACTCTACTCGATCAACTGTTTGCCCTATTGTTTCATAATATTTATGTCTTCCCTCTTTGTATTTAATTCTAATAATGGATAATGTAGTTCTTTAAACAGCTCTCTATTTTAAGACCTGAACCCTCGGTCTCTCTCTGGAGAATACACTGCAAAAAGAGTGTGTAGAATTTTAACACGTGGTGAGTGTGTTCAGGGACTACACAATAGATGTGTGAGCCATTTTAACACAGAAATTGTGTCAGGTAATTTTACACAGAAAATGTGTTATGCCAACACGTTTTACACAATAGATGTGTGAGCCACTTTAACACAGAAATTGTGTCAGGTAATTTTACACAGAAAATGTGTTATTTTACACAATCGATGTGTGAGCCATTTCAACACAAAAATTGTGTCAGGTAAATTTCACACACAAATGTGTGATATCAATACTTTTTACACATTAAGTGTGTGAGACATTTTTACACTCAAATATAATTTCAAAACATTAAGTGCTGATTATGTATAGCTGAAAATTAGAAGAATTGACTGAATGTGTTAACATTACCAAGCTTATGTAATCATTAAAAAATAAAGGGAGACATATGTCAAAATATATTTGCCATTTAATGAGTGCAAAGTACAACAAAAAGCTACTGCACTAAGTGTAGCAGGATATGCATAGATAAGAGATAATATCAGAAGTATGAATACATATTAAATACATTTGATAAGAAACATGTTTAGATCCCTGAGATAATAATAAAAAACGCCACATCAGAAGTGTTGTCAATGGTAATTTGTTTAGAGTAACTATAGTTCATCTGTATGAAAACCACTTGCATAACAATCAAACACACAGTTGAAAATACACCATCAAAAATAAGTCTAAATGTGCATACTATACTGCATAGGTAACATTTTGGTGTAATTAGTCTTCTGTAAGTCACCACTTGCAGACAGTCTGGTGTTATAATTTATTTGCCTCGGGTGTACTGTGGAGTGGGTAAGACTGTTTTTAGTGGCAAGCTAACACATGACTTGCGCTAGCCTAGCACCTGCAAACTCTGCAACTAGAAGGACTGGATGAAACGTGTTAAAAACGGTCTCCACTGATAAATATCACACTTGCTAAATGGGTAGCCTGGCGGGCCATTCTATATCATTGAAATGTATAGCCTGGAATCGAACCATTCACCTCGCTTAATCCAAGGGGCGGGCGGAGAATTGTCTTTCAAACTGCCTAGGCATGCAATAGGCCAGCGCTACGACCATATCCGTATCCGGTCGACAAAAAAGGCAAATACATCCTTCTTCGAAAGGAATGACTTAAGTGCATTGTGTTGCTCAACTTTCAAAGAAAAGCACAAGTCCAACTCCTCCAAAGTTGACGCCGATTCAAACAACCGCTCTTCGTTCGCCATAGCCACCTTCCTTGTTGTTCACTGTCGCAGGACTGTCATTCTCCTGTTAAGCCCGCCTTAAGACTCTCTAACAAAATAGAGCGCTGTGATTGGATGACATCCACGGCGTCAGCCAATAGAAATCCCTATGGTTTGGTACTAGACGTACAGGCTGAGGAAATTAATTTGCTGCCGCTAGGGTGCGTCTAGATTTCTAGGCTAGGAAATGAGGTCCTATGTCCAAAATTCTGAACCCTTTAATGACAACAGGTGAATTTGCAGCGCAGTTTCTAAATGCTGTGCATATGTTGTCAAATTGCTAAAGATGTTTTCTTAAGTTGCGTGTGTTTTATCTGCATGAGTTGTCATAAATTGCAGGGCGTTGGCACCCGTCGGCCCCTCATTGGCTCTTACAGACATAATTTCAAAACATACCGGTGCAAAATCAATAAGGAATGATTTCACACTGCAGTGACTCCCGGGCATTGGTGGCAGAAGATGTGTCAGAACAACCAGCATGGTATAGCACTTTTCATCTGAAAATTAAACAAAAACAGATTTAAGGTATAACAAATGTTTCCAAGTAGGATTAAATTGTTTCCATCAAACCCCAGAGAGGGTTAGTAGTAGTAGTAGTAGTACAGTAGTAGCAATGCCTGAAAATATCAGAAATTGCAGTCGGAAGAATGTGAACATTTATGTAGAGCAAAGGTAGGTCTACATACATTGTTTCCTGACCGTTGATGCTGTATATGGTCAGTTTGTAAAATGTAGGTAGCGTAGGAAGTAACATTAGGAATCCCTGATCAATGTAATTGGTTGGGCTAGACCAATAATTTCAAAGTTAACCCTAAGTCTACCCCCGTCATGATGTTAGCATTGGACATGTTTCCCAATCATGAGTCCCCAGACTATATTCACAAAGTAAATGAGTCGGTTTTAACCAGGCTATGTATGAGGTGCTTATCCTTAAATCAACCAACATGGATTACACTGAGAAAGGACTAATTAATATTATTGGTAAGTAGGAAATAAGGCAAGGGTTCCTATATTCTGAACTTAACCTTTGAGATATTGCATGCCATATCATTAGACACATTCAGACACACCACCACATACCATCTGTCTGGTCTTCCATCCCCTCTGTAAGTGACGCAACACCACCTTTTTCCAAGGCAGCAACTGCTCTCAGCTTTGGAATGATGCTCGCTTCCCATTTCCTGATGAATTGGTCTGTTTTTCCAGTTTGCCAAACTCGATATCCATCTTACATAAATAAGAGACATCTTCAGAATATATTCTAAATCAACAGTGTTACTAACAGTATCAGATATTTTACAATGGGAAACCTACCAAACTTGGCATATCCAAGAAGCGTGGGTATTCATTGAAGATTTCAGTCAATGTAGGAGTTGCCTTTGATATCCATGATCTGCGCCTGGTGTATGTATTCTCCATTGCTGATTTGATTGAAGGAATGTTCTCTGAAGAAGGCCTGAGTTGTTTCATCAGGGTGATCCACTCACCGGTCTCACTGCTCTCCCCCTGGTCCTGCTCTGATCTTGCTCCTGTGTCTAGGGCTGCAACGATTAATCGATTAGTTGTTGACCATTACAGTAAATTAATCGCCAACAATTTTTTAAGGAAAATACATCGAAATTCTGATTGTAGCTTCATAAACTTGAATATTTTCAGCTTTACTTACTCCTAAGACAATGGACTAAATATCTTTGGTTTGTGGACAAAACAAGGCATTTGAAGACATAATCTTGGGCTTTGGGAAACAATGTGCAACATTTTTTCACCATTTTATCGATCAAACAACTAATCAATTAATCAAGAAAATAATAGGGAGATTAATTGACTATGAAAATAATCATTAGTTGCATCAGTAACAGTTTATTTTAAGGTTCACATGTTAGCCACTAATACATACCTAATTAATGCCTGTATTAGTGACTTGTAAGGCATGTGGCATTAATCATTTGAACCTTAAAATAAAGTGTTACTTTTGCATCCCTACCTGTGTCACACCCTTTCTTGCGTTTTGTGTAACGCCGCTTACCAGCTTCAAGCTTTCGCCGAATGTTACGCAGCCTCATCTCCAAGAAGCCAGAATGAGACGCTGGTTCATAAAAATGCTCCTGAATACATGATTTTTTTTTTAAGCACAAACACAAACAGTCTAATGACATAACTGTAAATATAACAGACAGTAAAAAAGTAAATGTATTAAGACACATTATATGCGACTTGACGACAAAAAATATTTAATTCCAGAGTTTAAAACACAATTTTTTCTGTTGTTTTGGTCTTTAACTTACATATTCTTCTCCATTGCCGTCAATCTGAACCCTCAAGGAGGGGAAAGTAGTGATAATACCCTTTGCAAGGGCGAGCTTTTCAGCACTTGGTGGGTAACTGTGTGGGTGGGACAGAGAAGAGAAAAATCCACAGATTCTTGATTCCAATCAGGCCTGAAAAGTTGCCATTTTAGCTTCAGCGTTTACAGAGTTTATGTAAGGGATAATGGACAACACGGTGGTCTGTTAACAGAAATTAATGATTCTGATGAACTTAAGCTCTGCCATATGCTAAATGTTGTTATGTTCTGAACGTCTGTATGTTACAGCTTGTTTTGCATCGTGACAGATCATGTAAACTTCACAACGAGTTCGGCAAATTAATATACAAGTGTGATACGGCCAAAAAAAAAATCTTCATAGGTGTTCAAATAACATAGTGTTTCCCATACATTGACTTATTGGTGGCGGCCCACCACAATATCAACATTGACCACCACACAACGATTTTCTATGTTGTACTAATTCATCTCTTGTTCTAATTAAGTTATGTGCAAGCATATAAGGAGCAGTATCCCTACGCTAACGTTAGAATACTGTTGGGTTGTCGAGGTTAGCACACTATAACATTACAGCTATTACAGCTATATCGACTTCTTGGGCAAGGCAAGTATAACTATATAACCCCCCACCACCACCACAAATACAATTCCATTTTGTGGGAAACACTGACATACGTTAATGGTCGTTCTAAATTACGTAGGACAATGGGAAATTCAACCAGGCAGTGGAATAAATACTTACAATCCATGCTTCTCCACCAAGTGACTTATCAAGACTTTGACCAGATGTCTCCTGAGACATCTGAACAAGTGTTCCTGTTCTCTTGTGTTCCTCAAGTATTTCTGGAGTTTTGCTGTTAAGTAAAGACTGCAGGCCTCCCTGTTCATCTGGCACTGGAACATGCTATATTTATGAAAGTAGAGGGAAAGATGACTTTTAACATAAAAAATAATATTATGTTCAGTTTAGAGCCCAGATGCCCATTTAATTCAACTGAATGTAAGGCAACTAATAACACCTTGAAAGACACATGTGTTGATAACATGGTTACAACACGGTATTTTATTGTATTGGAGTTTCAAAATGAACTGTAATTTCATTTATGGTTACTTGGTACATGGAACAATACACAGTGACATGCATTTCAGGTCATACTGCCCAGAGCTCTATACACACATGAGCAATGCATTTACAGTTCAAAAATAAAATACCTGTATTTGACAGGTCTCCAGCATTTGTTTGGGGTAGTGCTTCTGCGCTTGATATGAAGATTTGAAATCTGTCAAAGTTCTTGATTTCTACATTTCTGTCAACATCAACAAATTCTTGGAAATCACTATTATGTTTTTGAACTCTGTCAAATGCAAAACCTGGTTGCTCTGACATGGTTTTATTTATGTAATGTCCAGCACTGTGAACAGTGTAAATGTTCCTTAAGGAAACTCTTTTTCATTTTTAAACAGAGTAGCCAGAACTTTGACAGGTTCAGATTCAAGAGCAAGGTCCTGGGAACAAAGACAAAGGGTGATCAATTATATTTTTCAATTATATTTACCCTTATGTATAGTGTGAGGAGTGTGTGAATGAATATCAATGTCATTATGTCACACGGTTGCCATTTTCAATATTTTCTGCGTGAAAATGAGGCTCACTTTTCAACATCCACCACAGTGAACATTAGCTGCTAATGGTAAAGATATTTTTTTGTCCAAGCCATCAGGGTCCTTATCAAAGCAAATTAAATTTAAAATGACAATGTAAGTAAATGTAGCACGACAGCAGGTCTGCCACCAAAGCCTCCAAATTTGCGCAGAGAATGTTCAAAATGGCGCTCAAGTGACATTACGTTAGCTTAGCATATTCAGAGTTAACTTCATCACTACATTAAACTTGGGCTGTAACGTTACACAAGCCCCTTCACTTTACAAAAATGGTTAGCCAAGTAAAAATGTTCGTATGATTTCAATGGTACTGTGTGCTGACAAGCTGACAACAACATAACTAGGCCTATTTACCAGTAATTTGCCAGTAATAGGCACGCGAAACGAAGCATCGCTAAGTTCCCTCTCTAATGAATGCATGTTCATGTAGCACTAACATGTCTGCCGCTGACCCAGTAACGGTTGAAATGTCTGCAGTGCCCACATTAACCTTTATGGCACACTTCCAACACTGTCTATATCGATAAATAACCTAAATACTAAATTCATGGCGCAGTGTTATTTTGTCTGGCCTCATTAACGCTAACGTTAACTTTAAATAATAATGTTGACATTCGTGTAATGCTAACTTAACTTATGAATTCCCGCTTACTTTGCCCAGTCAGCTAACGTTAAGTTAAGGTAATGGTTAGGGCTAACGTTAAACCAGAGCCCGTCTACGGAGAGCCTCCCCACTCTCTATTAATCCCACACAAACCGAATTTGGCTGCAGTTCACCAGAGTTCACCTAGATGGCGATCGCAGGCGAGTCCAAAATACATGGGGTCCTATGGAGCTACATGGCTAAATTTATTGTTTTCACCTATTTAACAACTGAAACCCTCAGATTTAATTTAATTTTTCGCAAAATGGATATGGATTATCAATCAAAAGGGAAATAATCCGGGAGTCATGTCCTTTCGTTTTCTTACAGGTTGGGTCGTTGTTGCCCATAACACACTAGCATTGATGCTATGCTATGATCATGCTAATGAATGACGTCATTGACACGTTTGAAAGGCTTTTAAGAACAATTAAGTGACTTTAAAAAATATAACGCTCAACCAAGTGTGTTGTCTTTGCCTCCCCTTTCGAATAAAATATTCAAATTACTTAAAAAAAAAATGATATCCCAAGAAAAGTGGATTTTGAGGGGTACTGCTCCATAGACCTCCATTCATTCTGGACTCGCCCGCAAGCGCCCTTAGATGCAGTACCACACCGGAAGAGTTCCGAGAGTGAAGGTTCTCCCCTTATTAGACATTCTCTGGTTAAACTAACGTTATCTGTTAGCATTCCTTAACATGCAATATCAATGAAAATAACCTACGGAGAGCTATTTATTGCCAAATAATGCTAAATCTTGAAATATGGTTCTGTACCTTGCCATTTCCTTTTCAAAACTCGATGTAGCCCAACTGTTAACGTTAATGTAACTTTAAAGTTATCCGTATGTTCACAGAAGCTAGCTAGTTGTTATCCATACTTCGATACGAGACTAACGTTAACGTTACTGGTACCAACCATAGACATAATATACATAGACGCCGCATCGACCGCTACTCCTTACTAGCGCTGACGAGATTTGGAGCCGCCATCTTGGAACGGTCATCCACTCCACTCAGTGTAATCTGTTTGGATGGTGAGATGAGCTGTCAGCGCACTTAATTAATCATATCTCACTGAATACCGAACAGATTCTCACGCGTTTTTTTTTTTTGCTGCAAAGGTCATACATGTAGCTATGATACAGGACACATGATTTAGCGTATTTTAATATTCATAGTGGGTTTAACAGTAATAGAATATTCTGATATATGATATAAAGTGACCTGACGTCCGATATCAAAACTGGGAACATAATCCATGTTTGGCAGCATAGACAAAACTAGTTTGATACAAGTTTAATGAGTTAAATATAGTTCACAGTTGACAGAAAAGTTCCATCAACAGCATTATTCAGTCCACAGAAAGGTTCCATAAACATTTAAGTGAGATCAGTGCCATTCAGACATCTGAGGGGTATTCCAAGTAGGCCTATGTGGTTTAGTGACAAACTTGGGTAAATTGACTCAGAATAAGTTGTAAACCTCCCAGTAGAAAAGCTGTATGATACAGGAAACATGGTTGTGTGTATTTTAATATTCATAGTGGGCTTAACAGTAATAGAATATTCTGATGATATATTATAAAGTGATGACATCCAATATAAAAACTGGGAACATAACTAATCCACGTTTGACAGCATAGACAAAAACTGGTTTGATACAAGTTTTAATGAGTTAAATTTACAGAAAAAAATCCATTAACATTTTCAGTTCAGTGCCATCAAAAATAAAGTGATGAACAGACATTGGTGTGGCATAAAGGAAATGGAGTAACTGGGTTCAATATCAACAGCATTTGTTAGACAAGTTCCATAAATATTGTAAAGTGCAAGTTTGTAGGTTTGTTTCTGATCCTTAAAAAACAGACATTGGTTTGGCATAGTAAGTGTAACAGTTCATCAATTCAAGACAAAAAAGGTGACTTGTCACTTGTACAGTGTCAATGGGTTCATCAACAGCATCTGTTATTTACAGTTCACAGAAAGGTTCCAGCCCCAATGAAGAGATTAAATAAAAAGGAATTAAGAAACATTTTAGAAACTGCTAAGATCAACCCGTTCATTGCAATCAATAAAGAATCAGGGAGTGTCTTCACAGGCTCAGTGAGACAGAGTTACCGTCATGCAGTTGGTTCTATGATTTCGACAACTGGTGCATGTCATTTTGTATGTTCCCACCTTGCTAAAATTGCTTGGGTACACTTTGGCTGAGAACAAAAGTGCTTCAGACAGCAGGTGGGCAAATAAGATGGCATAGTAAACTGGGTAAACTCCATAAAAGAGGACTGAGTCAACCAGACGATGGGAAAATGGGACACAGAGTGGCGAATGCAGGTGATGAAGGTGGAGCTCATAAATCAAACATTCAGTCACAGTGTAGCAGATGCCCTGCAGTACTGCAATGAAGAGCTGCACCTTCCTCAGTTCCAGGGGTGTGAGGAGACCGTTCAGTTCATTCACAGTCTTCTTGAACAAGGCAGTTGTTCTGGAGAGATACAAAATAATAAATAAATGAATGAAAAGGAATTTGAGAGGCATCTTATTCTTGTTAGGGTAAATGACATGTGAATAATACAGTGTTGGGCAAGCTACTTCAAAATTTTAGTGAGCTAAACTATCAGTTACTCTGCCATGAATAAAACACTACACAAAACTACCACCCAGTCAAATGTATTAGTAGCCTAACACAAACACAGCAGTAGGCTAGTTCACTACATAGGAAGCTACTTTAAATTGTGCTAATTTCACATGACAAGAAAAGTGTGGCTTGTCTGGCTAAGCTACTTGATAAATAAAGAAGTTGAGCTATTGAAAAGTTACTTTATTCAGGAAATAATGAGGCTACCACCAACACACTTAGGCTACAAGTAGCAGCTAGTGATTTCCCAATAGGCTAGTCTGTGCCACTTGTGTAAAATTCGCCGGTCAAATCTAGTATGATTTATTTCTACAATAGCCTTCTTGTGTCAGTTGTAATCTAAGTCAGTGTTATGGAATATGACTTATCAAGTCTCAGTTCATAGCCGGGTGAACACCGAGTAAACATAGCCTAGCTAGATGGCTACGATTTTCATACAGTAATATCAAAGATTGCTCCTTCTCAGCTCTCTGGTAATATTCTATTCACAAAATACAACCAATAGTACAGTTATGTTAAATCTTACTTGTGAAAAGTAAATCCCCCGAGTATGGTCTGCCGATTTGAGAAGGAACATGCTGCACAGTGCTGTCATCTTGTGTCTTCTGCTGCAACGCAACGAGGAGTATGACCGGTCCAAGATGGCGGCCGCATTTCTTGTTTCCAGCAGCCAATGCGGCGTCTATGTATATTATGTCTATGGTACCAACCATGAGCCAGCTAACATTAGACTCATTACAAACTTATCTTATACATATCTGAAGGTTATTTTTGTTATTATCAGCTCGCTGAGAAATGTAAACGCTACAACATAATACAAAAATACTTACATCGGTCTCCAAGTCTGACTGCATCTTTACTCCCATGTTGGTCAGAGTGAGTGAAAAGGGCTGACGGAAACAGCATTTCAAAAAGACAGTGGCATGACGTGATTGGTCAACACAGAAACAGCCGTTAATCTCGTAATTCGACATTAAAGGTGCCATGTGTAAGAATTGAGGTAAAAATATCCAAAAAATGAGCTACACGCATCAAAAGAATGAGAAGAAATAAGGGCGATGATGTCATTAAAAAAATGACAAGGTATAGTGCTGCAGAGAAATCAACCTAAATTAGCATGCTAAATTACTAGCCACAGCCCGACAGGTGTCATAATACCAGTTTCGGCCATGGGAGGCAATATAACCGCCAGCCAAACTGCAATACACGTGTCTCGGTTGTTACTCTAGGGTAGACCAACTCACTTTCTGGAGGTATACTGCCCCATCTTTTATGGAATGTGGAGTATGAATTTATTTTTTGGCGGACATTACACATGGCACCTTTAAAGGTGCGATTTGTAGGATTGTTACCGAACGTTCTGTTGGCCAAAATCAAAACACTGGTGAACGTTCTCAAGACTACCAGACGCAGCCTCTTCTGGGTTGCCAGATGTAATGAAGACTTAGCTAACGTTAGTTGACCTGCAGCTGCTTTAACGTTTCTCCAACCATGACCCAGCTACACATTACGGAAACAGTGAAAACAAAAAAAATACCTCTCTAACCAACGTATGTAGCTGAAGTTAGTGATGCAGATGAAGTTTAGCATAGGCTACCTGTTGTGGAGAAATATGGCCAGCTCTGCGTTGATATTCTTCGTTTGACGAAGATGTCACCATCTCAGGAAGCTCCTCCGATGTCCACTTAATTTGTTTCTTGTTTTAATTTTGGAAATTTGCCTGCCTCTTAGGCGTTCATGACTACAACTGACGCGCTAGCCATTATTAATACGCTATTCTAGAATTAATCGTTCAAAACATAAACGAAAATTCCAAGAGATTCCGCCCCGTAACTGATTTTTTTTCATGGGTTTTACGGGGTTTCACGGGTTAGAGTAATGTTGTCAAATAAGCCATTACTTCAATTCATCGTGTTTCCTCACTCTCTGACAACATATGGTGATCATTTTTGGAATGGTTACAGTTTATTTTCCATTATTTCCTACATACTGGACCTTTAAGATAGGTTTTCTTCATGATTTTTATTAGTCGTAGAGCGTTTCATAGGTACCAGATAAAATATGTGTATTTATTTTCTCTGCAAACACAAATGCTGTTCCATCAGTGAATAACACATGTATGGTGTCAATTTATCCAGAGCGGAAATTATAAAAAAAATACACATTGTGTGCTAAAATCTACACAACATGTGTCAAAATGCTATCTACACAGTCACATGTGTTGTTTTCTGACACATCCCTTTTTGCAGTGTAGGTTTTTGGACGCTCTCCTTTAAGTCCCTAGAGGTCATAAACAACCATTGCTCGGCCATTCATTTCAAAGCACAAAGAAACACATTCAAGACTAATCAGGTGAAATACTGTATGTCCAAAAAGCTCTATGAGCAACACAATCTATCAACAGAAGTTCAACAAATGGACAGAACAATTGAATAAGTATATATACTCTTTTGATCCCGTGAGGGAAATGGCCAATGATTAGAAAGGTTGTATACCTCATTCTCTCTTTATGTGGTCAGAATGCATCCTCTGCTTCTACAGTGTACCCTTGATTCACATTATACCTTGCAAAATGTTGAGCTGCTTTTGAAATCTAGTATCGCTCACCCTATTTTACTCACTTTTCAAAGCTTTTTGCCTGAATATAAATCCGGATGACATTTTAAATTTAGACAAAGCACCCAGCACCCAGAAACATAAAATAAAACCACAGACTAACTCAAAAAAACATAACACACATTTCCCATGCAAAAACATGGCCTCACTAACAGTAACAAATGCCATTGAAAAAGTTTGCTAGCATGCTAACTGTTATTAACTGTTATGAAGTATTATGTTATGAAAGCTTTTCTCAAATTATGCTTGGGTAATTGTCCCAGACCATATATCTTGATAAAGCAAAACCTGGCAAGCAAGGTGGAAATGACAGGTGTGAAGATGATACCAAGTCTTTTATACAACACTATATAAATAGGGGTCAAGCTGTAAAGAAAAGATTTCATGTTCCTGCAAAAATTAAGCATCTTCTAATCTACATCATAAAAAAGGAGAAAGAACATGCTGTGAGAAATGGTTCAATTTGATTACACACAAATTTACAAGCCACAGCTGGTAACCTACCTGTCCTCCACATATTTACAGCATGGATTGTACAACCCTAAAGTCCCTAGAGGTACAGTAGGCCTACACTTCTATGGAGGCCCAGACCCTAGAAACGGCTACCTAGACAGAAGAGGCTGAGTGGAATTAATGTGCTTTTAAATTAATTTGCTTTCTGCTGTATTGAAGTGACTGGATAGTGTCCTGGCATTGAACCACAGCCTCCTACAGCAAACTCTGTACTCTTTGACATGCAGAGTGGTAGACAGAAGATTAAGGGGCCTGACAATGAACCTTTTTGTTTTTTGAGCAAAAACATAACATTATAGCAATGAATACCAATGGGTGTGAAGCATCCTCTCCCTTTCATCTCTGTGGATGCAAAGAACTGTTATCTTTGATCCTCAAGAGTCTGCTCTCCCAGGGCCACTCCAGTAACCTTCAAATGGATGCTGTATGTGTGCCACACACCTTGAGTGGGAGGGAAAAAGAGAGAGAGAGAGAAAAAACAATAACAAATGTGAGCATTAGTATAGGTAACCAATGACAACGGTAGATAAGTATAAGTATATATACTCTTTTGATCCCGTGAGGGAAATTTGGTCTGTGCATTTATCCCAATCCGTGAATTGGCAAAACACACTCAGCGAGGTGAAGTACACACTAATCCCGGCGCAGTGAGCCTGCAACAACAGCGGCGCTCAGGGAGCAGTGAGGGGTTAGGTGCCTTGCTCAAGGGCACTTCAGCCGTGCCTACTGGTCGGGGTTCGAACCGGCAACCCTCCAGCTACAAATCTGAAGAGCTAACCAGTAGGCCACAGCTGCCCCCGTGCTTATACCACCTCCTTTAGACAGAAGATTCACATCAGTGTTTGTTTTTTAAATAATTACCTGTTTGTGGGAGAGTTTAACTCTGTGTTAATTTATTGGGTAACACTTTACTTGACAGTATCAACATAAGAGTGACATGACACTGTCATGAACATATGACACTGTCATGACACATGAACCCTAATCCTAACCCTAAACCTAAACCTAACCCTAATCCTAACCTTAACTTGTTATGACAAAAACTGAATGTCACTTAATAACAGAAGTGTTATGTCATAAACGTTTATGGCTTGTTTATGACATGTTCACGATAGTTTCATGTCACTCTTATGTTGATACTGTTAAGTAAAGTGTAACCATTTATGGACACATTTTTTCTTCAATGATTCACTGTTAGATCACTTCCCAAATTCTCAGTGTCTGAAATATGGAGGGTCCTTGCATGTCATGTAGTGTATATTGAGGGTATATTTTCATTTCTTTTACATTTATTTGTTGTTTTGGTGCACATGGATGAATCTTAAATCCAAGGAAATGGTGCCACTGTCACCAACACAGAAAATCATACTTCTTACTCACTGGTTGATGCTGAGCGGCCCCTTGTCTTTACACTCTGAATGCTTTTTAGTTGAACACAAAGCTGCACTGTTGCTTTTAGGCTCTTTTCAAAACGAGTTGAGTGCATCTGTGGGCACAGGTGAACAAAGCACTTCATTTGTCATGTCAGTCTCTCTCTCTCTCTCTCTCTCTCTCTCTCTCTCTCTCTCTCTCGCCTGCTTTCCTATGCACAATCCAGTGTCATTTAATTATATATATATATCTCTTTCAAGTGCAAATGAGGACACTCAACTGTTCCCACCTGCCATCAATTGTGTGGAGTAGTCTAAAACCACTATTAACACTTGCACTGGTGAATAAGGGGCTTCTCAAGTATCTTAACTGTGTGTATAGATTAAGACTGGTTAACTGTAAGGCAGACAGACATGCTTAAGGTTAAAACAGAGATTATGGTGTAGGATTTTAGATTGGGACTGGGATCAATTTGGCGTACTAATATTTATAAGTCTATGAATTATTGCTGATCAACACTAAAACTATTGACTATGAACATATTGGTTGGAACTGGTCAGATGGCTCGAGGGGTTTGCTGTGCAGTGATCTGGTATTGATAAATGAGAGCACATGTATTGGGGTGGTATTAGTGTAGTGGTCAAGCAGAGATGGGCAAAAATACATCAAAATGTATTTTCAAATAAAACATCAAATACCCTAATTCTAAGTGTATGAAAATAAATTACAAAATACAGTAGCCACGCCATGTATCAAAATAAAATACTGTATTTTTGTATTTTGAAAATTAGCAAATTAATTTTGTAAACCTTCCATATCTGTCTATTTAATCTATTCCTTCATCACTACACTGACTCTGTTGATAAAGTGGGCAGTGTTTGAGACAAAACAACTATTCTCTGCCTATGAGAAATGCCATGAATCTGCAAACAGTCAACAGATCAACAATGCTGACCTGCCTGTAACATCTCGTAGCCTATCAGGCAACTTTTTGTGCAATGTTGCAGGGAACCACATACAGTAACATAACCATAAACTGATGGTTAAAGTTTTCAAGAAACTGTTTGAACAACTAACACTTAGCACTCATCTTGCACTGGATCATCTTCCTGAATCTCAATATTCCGATCACAAGTCTGGGGAAATTACTAAGTCAGCACCGATGTCATCACACCATCAAAAGTAATGGTTTTACCAAAAATATTTGCCAATATCTTTAAACTACACACCCATAAAGTATTTTGATACAAAATATGAAGCCATTTTCTTCAACCCAATCAAATACAAATGACAAAATACTATTTTGTATTTAAAATATGTATTTTAAATCCACCATTGTGCCCTTGAGCAAGGCACTTAACCCTGAGTTTGGCCCTTGTAATATAATATGCAAGTGGCTTTGGATAAAAGCGTCTGCTAAATTAATAAAAATGTAAAATGTATAATTGGCCTCTGCAGTTGTGTATGGAGAGCTTGTGTTTACTTTTCCTCTATTCATTCAGGTGTCTTATCGTGCGAAACAAGGGATGAGCAGGCCAGCTCTTGGGAAGATGATTGCAGTGTGGGTGCTGGCGTTCCTTCTCTATGGACCGGCCATCCTCTTCTGGGACCTGGTGTCTGGTCAGAGCTGTGTGCCCAAGGAGGATTGCTTTGCAGAGTTCTACTACACTTGGTACTTCCTGCTGAGCGCTTCCGTACTGGAGTTCTTCTGCCCGTTGATCTCAGTGGCCTTCTTCAACCTCAGCATCTACTTGAACATCCGCCGGAGGAGACTGGGCAGTGCCAAGCCCCGGGCCACGGCCAAGGCAGAGGTCTCCTCCCCGGCCGAGAGCGTCCGGCTCTCCTCTCTCCTCTACCGCCACTCCCCGCTTTTCACGTGCAAGAAGGCGGCGGCAGCCGCGGTGGCCCATGAGGAGGAGGACAGGGGCTCGCTGGGATCGCGGGCGTCGTCCCCGCCAGAGAGCCGCGTGGGGAGCTGCGGAGGGCCTCGGCGCGGCTCGCGGCTCAGCCGTGACAGGAAAGTGGCCAAGTCGCTGGCGGTGATTGTGTGCGTGTTCGCCGTGTGCTGGGCGCCCTACACGCTGCTGATGATCATACGGGCGGCCTGTCAGGGCCACTGCATTCCTGACCACTGGTATGAGGTCTCCTTCTGGCTCCTCTGGATCAACTCGGCCATCAATCCCTTCCTGTACCCGGTGTGCCACAGTAGTTTCCGCCACGCCTTTGCCAAGATCCTGTGCCCGGGACGGAGGAAGTCCAGCAGACATCTCGGCAAACCTCCTTAGTCCCTCAGATCACTCTCTTTTTATTAAAAGCGGAATGCAACGTAAACAATATTTGTTGCATATTAAGCTGTCATGTTCTTTGGCATCACAAACCACTCACTGTGCAGGATACTGTGCAGGAAGCTTCTGCAGGAACAAGGAGAGTAGTTACATTGATTACTTCAGAAAAAGTTGATGTCAGTTTTGTCATTATTTAGGTTTAGTCCGATTTTTTTCTTTTTTTTTTCTTTTTTTTCCCCAAAAATGCCCAAATTTCCGTCAATGATTCCCGGGACACTGAAAGACCGGGGTACACGAAACTTGGTGGGCATGTAACCCCACATGGATAGCATGGAACCATCGTTTTTCGTTTTGATCTGTAGCCCCCCCGCTGGACTGGACCCCCCGAAAGGAGGGTAGGGCAGACACAGTTTTCTGTGAATATCTCGAAAACCGTAGGGTTTAGGAGGACCATTTTTTTTTGTATGTTGATCTCAAGGGGCCATGTCAACCCATTCCATAACCACTCATTTCATGTATAGCGCCACCTAGTTAAACACAAAAAAGTAAAAATGAGGTGTTGTAATTGAAGGTATCTGTGACCTAACATAGTCAAAACTGCACGAAATTGGAAGTGTAGGATCATTATGACACCCTCTGTATGCATGCCAAGTTTTGTAGAATTCCGTTCATGGCGGGCCACACAATAAATTAATTTATGTTACTATACACCAACTGGTGAATATCTCGAGAACCGTAGGGCCTAGGAGGTCCACCTTTTTTATGTATGTTGGTCTTAAGGGGGCATGTCAACCCATCCCATTACCACTTATTTCATGTATAGCGCCACCTAGTCAAGCAAAAAATTAGGTGTTTTCATCACAAAATCTCTGGCTGACAAGGTCAAAACTGCACGAAATTAAAAGTGTAGGATCATTATGACACCCTCTGAATGCATGCCAAGTTTCGTGTACTTTCGTTCATGGGGGCCTTACAATAAAATAATTTATGTGTACATTTAGTGGCGATACACCAACAAGGATTCCCGGGACACTGAAAGACCGGGGTACACAAAACTTGGTGGGCATGTACCCCACATGGATAGCATGGAACCGTCATTTTTCATTTTGATCTGTAGCCCCCTGCTGGACTGGACCCCGAAGGAGGGTGGGACAGACACAGTTCTCTGTGAATATCTTGAGAACTGTAGGGCCTAGGATGACCATTTTTTTTTTTCCATTATGTTTGCCTCCAGGGGTCATGTTAACCCATTTCATGTGCACACATGTGCACAAACAGATACACACACACACACACATACATTCACAGTAATCATACGTTATGACACATACTCACACAGTAGACATATATGCGGCTTGCATGCACAGGCACATACGCAGGCACACACACAAAACGCACACACACACACACACACACACACACACACACCCACACACATAACATAAACATAACACAAACAATCAAGAATTTCTCAGAATTATGAACAGGCAAGATGGAGGTAGGGTTGTATAAAATGAATTTTACATGAAATCTATGAACTAATCATGTTTTGGTACTTGTTGTCTAGCAGATACCAGTGAGAATTGAGTGTGGATAATGCAATTTAGTGAGACAGTTAGAATCATATAGGCCTTTCAGCGTGATTTCTTTTTGTGGAAAAAATGTGCTGGACTGGGCGGCGGTCATATTTTGTACCGCTCTGCGGTACATCTAGTTATTGATCTGAATCTGGTCCTTAAGTGAACAGTTTTTGGGGAAACTGTAATTAGCAATGTTTTCTGGATTCTTGTGTCATGCTTATTTTTACCTCATTGCATACCTCTCACTCATGGTATGATCAGCTATGGGTTTGTGATGTTTGTGTATTTGTATCTCTGGGATTTGATCAGTTGATGGATGACTGTAGTCCGAACATAATGGGTAAAATTGAAAAGTGAAATTATGCATTAAAGTGAAATGTACTAGGAAATGGCACAGAGGAAGGGCTGATATGACTTTTTTGTGCTGTATTAATGGTAGGTTTTGAGCCGAATACATGAAATTGTATGGACACAATGTAGATCAACAAAAAACATTACAGTACATCACTGCAAGTCTCGTCACGTGACAAATGTCTATGTAACTGCAGAAATAAAATCGTGTCTGTTAAAGCAAAAATGGTATATGGTGTATTCTAATTAAAATCAACAAGGATCCCTATAAAAATACTCTCACATTCAGAAATTATCTGACATTTAGTTAGCAAAGCTGACCACTTGAAATACACCAAGATAGTAATCAAAACACCAGTAATGGCAAGTTGGAAGAAGGATCACTGCATAAACTCACAATGTCATCCACAAAGATCAGGAAAAGTCATCCACATTCACCATATTCCGTGAAGTGTATTCCTTCAAGACAAGATGACACCCTTTGGGACACAGAATAAATAAGGTGGACGAAGATCATAAATTCAAATGTAAATGGCAGGGTCATGGAGCCAGGAGATTAGGAGCAGGACAGCAAGGCAATGCAGCAGTTTAGGGTCATCTTGAATTTGCCCTGGGGATCAATAAAGTATCTATCTATCTATCTATCTATCTCCTAAACTGTCATCAAACCCTGTTTCCCCAGATAGGGATGGGTGTATTTGCAGATGATAGTGTAGTCAGAGTGGAAGTAAATGGTAGTGTAGGCCTATTTCATCAGTTCAGGGCCCAGGAAGGACATAATCACCAGAGACCCTCACAATGCTGTGCACACGATTTTGATTCCTTTCACATGCAACAGGACTATGGTGATCTGTTAATCTCTAGCATAACGTTTTCTTATTGTGGTTCCACTTTCAGACTGAATGGTCAGGAAGAAAGTAAGGGACGCAGACAGTTATGTTACGATAATTATATGATATAATAAAGAATGGTTGCAGGTTTTATTTGATGCTTTGTTTCAATTTATTTTTGTCTCCACAATTTGATGTCTCCCTTTTCTGTGCCCTTACAATGGCTCAAGAGTGCCCTCTACTGTCAGACATTGAGCACAACATCAATTTAAATGTCTGTACTTGCTTAATATGTATCAAAATGAGATGTAATGCATGAGGACAAATTACATAAGCAATGAAGAAATGTATGAAATGTATTGCAATTTGTATATAGAACTTGTCGCTTTATATCTTGGTTTTTAAAGTGTCTAAATATTTTATGCACACTATAGTGAAAATGATGAGAACCCCTACATTTAGTAAATAGTACACATGTATTCTTAGATATGGTTGAATGAGGCAACACTGAATTGCTCTCAAACTGTATCCTCCTGGCTTTGCCAATACTGTACTGTATTGTGCTGTACTTGCAGGAATTCCCCATTAGATGTCACTGTGCTTCTTCCACCAATGCTTTGCACACAAGATGCATTTTCGGACTGGATGTTTACAGCAAGATCACTTTACAACAGTTGTAGACTGGAGTCCAGTGGTAGTTCTAGGTAATTTCATTTTCACGTATCAAAGGTTTTTCTAAAACATACTTTTTCTAAAACAGTTTTAAGTCTAATCATCATCCCCTTTGTGGTGTTCAGTTGTGAAATATCAAATGTTAGTGATTCAAAAGTGGAAGTGAACTCATACTGTTTGTCTCTATGCCATTAGTTGGAAAGCATTAGTTAAAGAGAACCATTTGACATGTTTCTCAAATCGAATCCAAATATTGAATTAATGATGCATGTTGTATACGCTGCAGTTTTTTCTTCATTAGGATGGAACAAAACAACGATGCATCATTGTGCTGGTGTGCATTTGTGATTTTCACTAACCCTCCCAACTCTCTCACGTACAAAAATGAACTTGTGCTTGGCATGTGTTTCAATGTGCTGCTCAGTATAGTCAAGCACGCACTGCCTAATAATGAGATCACGTTGTGTAGCTCAGGCCGATGGCGGCACGCCGTATGTGTCCTGAAGTCGACCCATGTCGCTCGCGCTGTTGTCACTGCTCACGTAAGCCACTCGATTCTAGGTCAGGTGTCTTCTGCTGGGCCACAGCTGCTGTAGCCTTTGTCTACCTCCGACTCCAGTGCAGCGGTGAAGGTATCGCGGGCGTCTGACCACGGCTCTGCAAGACCTTGCCACCTGGGAGACAATATTGTGTATCCATGCAGTAAGACTCACAAAGAGCAAACAGGACACCTGAAATGCTTCAGCATGTGGTCAAGTCATCCGATCTGAATGCTCTATCACTGGTTGTTCACCTTTGGTTATGTTTACTGGTAGAAAATGCCCATAGCTTCTGTCATAATATTTGTACAACATTGTGCTGGTAACACTGATCTGGACAGTGGTTGGTGCCCCCCTCTGTCCATTTTGCATGGTTTTGCATGGATAGTTACATCTCTTCCTTGATTTCTCCTGAGCTGAGGCCGGCTAAGCTTAGACTTGTTTCCGAGTTGTCTAGTGTGGAGAATGTCTGACCAATTTCCGCTAAATGCGCCTCACATCCCAAGTGTCTGCAGCAGTGACCCCACAAGGACTTCGTCTGAGACCCCAAACTTTACAGGCCCCATTAGTGAAGTGAGAAAGTGACATTCTCCCGGGGTGTGTGTGTGTGTGTGATGAGGGTCGGGGCCTAAATATTCCCCTTGGTACAGCAGTCAGGAGTGTGCCACTCAGAAGTCAAGCGCTGCCAAGATAAGGGTAAATCTAGTCCGTGGAATCCGCTCTCTGCTGAGGATGCTGATAGGGAGTGCGGATATGGTCAGGAGGCAATCAAGCCCCTGGGCTGTTCACTGCGCCACCAGCTGAAAGGTAAGGCAGAATCAATACTTTGTGTGCTGAATATTAATACCAGATGTATTTGAGGAGTTCTACCTGAGTGTATAGGTTGTAGTCTTTTTTACTCTGTTGTTAGTCGCTTCTCTCTGATCTATTGTGTGTTTACCGCGTGATTAAAATGACTCAATTCTGAACCCTCTCACCATGGTCATAGTGCTTGCTAGTACATTGAGTCACTTCTAGTTTCAATTAAAAATGACTCAGCTATGAGTTTTAACAAAACTTTGAGAGTTTGTGTGTGAGGAACAGTTGTAAAGGCAAAGGCAAACTCTTTATTGACACGCATTGTCATGGGAATCAGTGGTAATACAGGTACATGTAGCAAGCAAAAAATAAATGAAATTATTGGCAAAGCTCCCAAAGTGTCTCAGTATATTTAAGGACAACCAGTGCTGATGGTGGTACAGTACACTGCGCTGAGCATTTCATCTAATGTCTCTTCACAGTTCAACACATTATTTAACATTTCAATCTCAGTTTTACATTTCCCTCCAAAAATTAATGTATAGACATCCCACCAGGCTAAGAGCAATTATGACATTCCCTCTAAAACCCCTCGATCACAGGGACATATTTTGGTACAGCAATCTTATTTCCAAATGTTTTAGTTTTGTGTGGTTTTACTTTGTCATATATGCTCATATGACTTGCATTATTCTGTACCACGCAGTCTACGCTCTTGGGACTGTGTCTAAGCAGCCTTTCATATCCTATGCACCTATCACACAGTGTGGGATATGGAAGTCACACACGTTCTAGTGTGTATTGTTTGCAGAATTAAGCATAACAGACATTGAGTCGATTGTGATCAGGGTGTAGTTTCATCAAATAATTTGCATAGCCTAATGTTTTAATTCTAACATGGATTGCTATAAGCCCTATGAATAAGCCCTACACAACTATCATTATCAAAGCTTGTATTGGACTACCTACAGTATGGGTGTGAATAAACAGCATTTGACATGAGGCAACGACTACCAGAGCCATTATTAAGAAGTGATAATGGTACTTCAAGCTCTATGTGCATTTCCTCATAACCGCTTCAGTGTGTCATCATCGTCTTGCTGTCCCCCCTCCGTTCTGTGATTGGTGATGAGATTTTGCACTCAGCTCTAGCCTAGGCCTGAAAGTGGCATCCGCTGGCACCGACCCTGGCAGAGGTTTATATTGGGATGTCTAACATGAGGGGTCAGCATATCTAATCTGTTGACTTATTATGGAAGAAGTCTCTTGCTTTTAGATGTTTTTCCAGGTAGGAAAGGGATAGACAAAAAAAAGGCTTTTTGGCTGCTGTATTTTGTAGTTTATTTTGATACATTTTTATGGTGGGTATTTGGTATTTTATTTGGAAATACATTTTGATGTATTTGTGCCCATCCCTGGCCCCAACTGTAGCCAGTTTTAAATCTAGACTTAAGACCAAACTGTTCTCAGATGCTTTCTGCTAACTGCGCCGAGTTACAAATTCTGAATCTGCCTTGATAATTATATCAATATATTTATACTTTTTTTTACTACTTTTGCCTTTGTTTTTGCTTACTAATTATTCTTTATTTTTAAATGATTTTACCTTGTGTTTTATGTTTTCTTTTTAATATGATCTTTACCTTCTAACTATTCTTTGACTATATTGCCCTTCTATGCTTTTATTTGTTATTATTGTTTGGTTTTGTTTATATAAAGCACATTGAATGACCTCTGTGTATGAAATGCGCTATATAAATAAACTTGACTTGACTTGACTTGACTTGCTGGGTTACATGTGTCTGCAAATCCAGTAATGCCGTTAGTGACCTACTCTGTGTGCAGTGTGCTAGTGGCTTCATATCCACCATTGAGGAATCAGCACCCCTTCTTCACTCTCACTAGGGTATAACAACAGCAGTTTGGTTCGACCGATGTTTGTCATATGATATGTTTTCTTGTTTGTTTTGTTTTGTTTTACTAAATGCATGATCCTGGCCTGTGTAGCCTGGTTGTTGAATTGTCTGAATGGGCTTCCCAGGGGTCTTATTTGCCGAACTGAGACAACATCTAGTGCATTGAATTGATAATTATATTCAGTCTTCATTCTATTTTAATAGCAAAAAATGTAAAAATGAAGTCTCATTCATAATAATTCCTCTTTTAACTGGCAAGACCGACAGCAGTCATCACACATGATGCTTGTCTCACATGTTTATATCTTAAGGAACAGCAGAACAGATAATCTAAAGAATTGCATCTCTAGCTTGCAACCTAATAATCAGAGGTCGATTTTACATTTTGTAATGAAACCATTTTCTTCCACAGAAGCAGAGAGCATTCAAATCCCCTCCACACCATTGTCCCAATAAATTTACAAGGAGAAATGGCTGGCTGTCTATTTTGGGCCTGATAGCGGCACATCAATCTCCATAGCCACTGGCAGAGCAATTTGTAAGTAACGAAAGGCTCATAAAATCCTTGAACTTGGTATGTGCCGTCATGCTATACACAACTCTGATCAGCTAATGGTCGTTGACCACCTAAGGCTACATATTTGTTGCGAGAAACGGAGCCAGGTTAACCCATCAATTTCCTTTGTGAAATGGATGTTTTCTTGTTGGCTGTTTTGGAGGAGGTTATTTTTGTAGCTTTCTTTTTATGTTTTCTTCAGAGATTAACAAAGAGTTGTTTTTCGCAGAATTTTTCTAGGCTTAGTTCTTTTGCCTATTCTCTCTCTATGATTTTACTTAGGGTGCATTATGGGAAGTTGGAAACTAACCATGAGTCGGTTTTAGGTTTATTCTTTTTGCCGATGCACAGTGCATTAGTGCTATAGAAATATGTGAATGATATACACACACAGACACCCACACACACACACACACACACACACACACACACACACACAATACACACATGATGCTCACAAACACACACACACACACACTCACACACCTCAGTCATTTGCGCCTATAATGTAAACAAGAAAATATGTATCGTTATTGACAAGTTATCGATTGTATTGAATTGAATATTTTTGAGTGATGAATTGAGTAGTTTTTCCCACACAACAATACAGCTCTCTATCAGCATCTATGTTATGCTATAATAATAGGCTTTTCTAATGACATTCCCCCAGTAGCTTCTTGCCTTTATGAGTCTCGGGGGAGAGGCGCTACAAAAAGTGATAATTACATGAAATATACATAGAGAATAAAGGGAGCGTGTTTACATAACGCGGCCCATAAATATCTGACTGGGAAGACATTGTTCTCAGGCTCCTTTTAAGCCCATCTCCCAGGGACGCCATTTTAATGACATGATGGTTTAAAGAGATGCTGCTCCGTCTCGTTCCATATTTAATTAACTTTTCCTTTTCTTTGCCGGAGAAAAAGAGAATAAAGCAAAGGGGGGATGAAGACAAACACTCGATAGCAGGAAGACAATAACAAATAGCTGCAAGAACAAGGTGGTGGGGTAGGGTGTGTGTGTGTGGGGGGGGGGGGGGGGGGACATGAGCAGAGACCTTGTCATGCTGTTGTGAGCTGTTTACAATACACGATATGCAAGAGATGGGCGAGGCGGCAGGCAGGGAGAGAAAGTGAGGGAGTGAGGGAACAAGAGAGAAAGAGTGAGCCAAGGAGAAGGAGATAGGGATAGAGAGAGAGAGAGAGAGAGAGAGAGAGAGGAGCATAGTTCCCGCGAGACTCCATTATGGAGCATTTCCTGCTTCGCCAATAGACAAGGGGGAAGAAAATGACAACCTGGCATTAGGAAGCAAAGCGATTACCTAGCACTGTCGAATCGATAAGGGAAAAAAACAAACAGTAACAAAATTAAAATAAAGAAAAGTCCCATTGCAATAACATTGTGGCCCCGTCTGCACTTCTGACTTACTTCTAGTATGTTTGTGACTCATGGTGAACATACCAATGAGGCTTCATTCAAGTCTCTGAAATATGTAGATATTTAATGTTCTACCAAGCAAAACAATAGGACGCAACTAAAGTTTTGATTGGCTGGTTTCTGCTGAGAAATCAGAGATCAATAGACACTACTCCAACTGATGCTGGGGCAGATTTTCAGATACTTGTGCAGCTTGAGCAGAATCTTTTGAAACACAAATGCTGGTCTGTGCTGTTTGTATAACTTGAATTCAAATATCAGTTACATGTTTTGGACTGAAAATAGCCAGGTTACTGCCTAAAAGACAAGTAAAATCCTTGTTGCAAGGTAATACAGTTCATTCTCATCTACAGAACATCATAGTGCATCATGTGAGTGGCTAGTGGGAACCATTTACTTATTTGGACAAATTGTTTGGAGCAAGTTATTTTACATGGCCATATCAAAATTAATTTGAAGATGATGCCAAGTCGATGAGTTTTTGGCCCATGTTTTGTAAAGACTTTTTTGTCGTTTGATTGTGGCATCCATATCAGCTGTTGCCAAGCATATGACCTATCACACTGCGCTCAGGAAACATTTGGTACAGCAGCCTTACTAATCTAGCTCTAATGGTAGACTAAGACACCTCCTACGAACTAGATTGTAGAAGAGTTTTTGCAAGGTAGTTTTTACCTCCGGAGGATTTTGCACCTCGACATGAATGGTCACAACCAAATGAACAAAGAAGTCAAAGTGTTGTTGGTCTCGGTCTTTAAAAGATGCTGATGTGTTAAATGTCTTCACAAATTCAAGTATACTGGAAAATGATTGGCAAATATTTTTGTCAGAGGAGGATACAGTATTAAACCCTTGTCTTGGTAACTCATCATTAGCAGTCAGTGCAGCAAATGCAAACTGATATTTGAAGAATAATCTACATATCTTGTGTCTCTCACTAAGTACTGTGATATCATTGGGAGCAGAGGATACGGAGGACAATATTCAAGTGTTATTGATGCTGTTGAATTTTGGTTTTATTCAAATTTCATCTTATTTCCGCATCATTGATGCTCCCATGTCACCCATGTCGGGCTAGCACAGCCTTGGCTAAAAGGTGTGACATCACCTTGGTGGTTTCAGCGTTTTTAACCCACTTTTGCCACCTAAGTGTGAAATGTTCAATTTAATGCACAGAGCAATGGCCATTATTCAAACAGACCTACCGTATCAAATGCCTTTAATTGACCAATCAGAATGGTAGATTCTACACAAGTCTGTAATTCGGTATTATAACAATTGGTAAATTGTGACAGATGAAATGCACTGTTTAACACTGGAGCAAGGAGCCTTGATGCATGACATATACATTCTATGTTAGCACTGCATTATGGTTCTGGTGAATATAATGGCAAACACTAGCAAAAGCGGAGGAGTGACACATTCTACTTAAAGATAACAATGCATGACATTTATAATTTGTTAATGAATCACCTCAAATCACCTCATGCGCCAGTGATTTGGCATGCCTAAAATACATTCATTTCTTGCCACCAGGGGATGTACAGTACAATACATACATATTACTTAGGCCCCTGCTCAGATCCTCACTGGCTGTGCAGCATTTCCTATGTGTGAAACATGCATATGTGACAATTAGCACAGACTCTCTAATGCCCAAGTATGAAATTATGCCCTTAATTGTAGGAACACTCTCTTCATGGTTAATTATTTGTCTTGGAGATGAAACGCTGTGCGCTGTCATGTGATAATATCCGTTGGCATGGTTTCAGACAGGTATTTTCAGTCAAAACGTGAAAGACATTCCCACTCACATTAGTGGCTGTTATATTTATTGCATGAGCCATGGGCTGTCATGACGCCCATCACTCTCCTTTGTCCTCATTTTGTCATCTGAGCACACTGGCGTTGGGAGGCAAGAGAGTTCGTTTCTACCCCAAAGAGATTGCAAATTCATTGCTTACTATTTAATTCAGTTTGGAGAGGGAGAGAAATCTATCCCTCCTGCTCCTGCTCTGGTTCTGTCTCTAGTGGATCTGGGCAATGACTGGATGACTGGGGTGGGATGGGGGTGGGGGTTTGGGTAAGAGGGGGAATTGTGTGTTCTTTTACCCAGACATAGCTGCACATAGTAGGGAAGATGAAATCAGCTACAGAATGTATTTCCTATATATATAGAATAGCTATATAATAATAGATAGCTATAGAATGTAATTCCTGAATTTCCCCTTGGGGATCAATAAAGTATCTATCTATCTATCATCTATCTAGAATGCATTGCCTCCAGGTGATACATTATTGGCCTTCAAGGGGAAGAATGTGTATTCAGGATGAAACACACTCATACACAGATACACACACACACACACACACACACACACACATGCGCACACACACACACACACACACACACACACACACACACATGGACACACATGCACACACACACACACACACACACACACACACACACACACACACACACACATGGACACATGCACTCACACAACTTCCATCTTCTGCATTGCTGATGCTGTGTGTGTTTCTTATCTTGTGTATTTGCGGTAAAGTGTGGGGGTGGATGTGTGCACTGTTGCCAGGTTCCTCTGAAACTCCTCCAAGACCTGAAGGCAATATTCACAGCTCGGCACTTTTTTCCCTCCAATTATCACCTGAGACTTTTTGTCTTTGTGTCGGCTTGAAGAAGTTCCAACACACTTAAATATAACACATGCACACATGCTGTGCTCCAAGTGTTACTTTATCAAGTTGCACACGACTTTGCTTTCAAATCTGACCACCTAACTGTTGTTGATCCTCGATAGTTGTTTTTTATCCTTACATCAGGCGTGTCCAAAGTCTGGCCCAAGGGCCAAATATGGCCCGACCAGATTGGGCCCATGGCCTCTCTCCAAAAACCATGATTAGAATGTTTTGATTTCTTACAATTGACTCTGATTCCGACAGTTGAGGTTACAGTAATCCAGGATTTAACATTTAGGATTTATCCTAAATCACATGGATTTAATGTGAAACTAGTGGATCATAGCTGATGCAGGTTCATTATTGTGCAAGCAAATTTACTGGTTGGCCTAGTACTACTGGTACATGTAAGATTTAAGAGAATACATAGGCTAAGCAATAGAGGGCCCTCAGGTATTTTCACAAGACCTGACCTTGCCCCCTCCAGAAACGTTTGGACACCCCTTCCTTACATACGGTAGTATTAATTTGATATTAACGGATACATGTAGTCAGTCCATCTTAAAATTCCTTCGTTTCACTGAATTCCCGGAAATACTGTACTCCTCTCTGTACTGTGTCTACACTTCAAACCCAAACACTTGTATCTGTTACATATTTAGGCAATGCACCAAATATATAGTCAGAACATGGAAGGCAGCTCACAATGTTTCCACACACTGAGAGGGAGGCAGAGACCGCCATTTTACTGAGAGCGCAGTATGGGCCCTCTGCCACTGGCCTAAAAGATGGCGCCCACCTTGGGACCAGTGGTGTGAGATATTGGGTTACCCCAGACAGTCCCAGCGGACGCTCTGGCCAAATGGATCTGGATCCCATGCTTCAGTGCACATATTGAATGCCATAAGAGGTCTCTCAGGCCCCTTCAGTGGGAGGAACACTCAACCGAATTGTGGTGAGATTTCACAAAACCAAATTCTCCTGCGAGAAAGAAAATAAATAAATAAATGAGGAGACAAAAAGAGTGAAACAACAAGAGGACAAACTGCATTTTAAAAAATCAGCTTAGAGCAGACTGGTCTATGGGATTTATTATTTGCTTGAGTTCAGGTGGAAATGAAATGAATGCGATGTTTTTGGGCCCTAAGGTTGAGAGCTCTAAGTGTAGTGAGCTCCCACAGTGGTTAGTATTTCAGACCTAGCAGACCAGGGTGGTTTTGATTTGGCATTATTTATGCACAGCCAAATTATAAGCACTGAAAATTAACCCGCATCTTCAGAGCCTTAATGGACAGTAGTATTTATTTTCCAGTTAAAAAAAATGATTATGAATGTTTTTCAAGTACAAAAGTAGGCTATGTTTGATGAAAGGCTCTTGCTGTAACAGCAACAAACAGAAAGAACACCGCAGCTAGTTACAGGTTTACCAAAATGTCCTCCTCCTTCTGAAGAGAGAGATACCTGTGGGGAGAACACAGTATTGCTGAGGATCACAAACCCTCTTTTCCAGCCGTACATACTGTATGCAGAAAGACCCAATGGCGGCTGCAGAGCGACTGAGCGTCTGTATTTATGAGTGCATGTGGACAGGCGAGCGCCGGGGGTTACGGCACCGTCGGGGATAAGCCCAGGCAAAGACACCTTTGTACAAGCCGTGCGGTCAGGCTCAAGCTGTCAGAGACGGACGGGGGTGTGTGTAATTATAACACTTTAAACACACCCTTGAGAGCGGCCATGCCAAAGAACCCCCAGCACCCCCTCCCATGCCTACCACCAACCTACCCCCACCTGCCCAACAAACTCACATTCTTGGGTAGCATACAGAAAGCACACTTTATATTGGTCTGTGTGCGTTTTGCACTGCACTGGCAAGGCTGGCTGAGAGAAGGGTGGTGGTGGTGGTGGTGGGTGGGGTGTAGGGGGGCCTGTGGTTGGTTCCATGATGCCTTTTGCGAGCAAATTTAATTAAATCACAAATATGAGCAGGAGGCCACCACCCGATTTAATGTAATGGATGGTGGGGGCCAGTCCAGCTCTGGCAAAGCAGCGTTCTGGACTGGTTCAAATGCCCTTGAAGCTTATTAAAAGTGCCTGGCAGTGGGAGATGGTCTCTGTGTTGTTGCTGAGCTGCCAAGCCCACATTCTGTCTAATGGCTAGAATGGGATGGATGGATTTTACCATCTCAGATTTGTACATACCACCCTGCTTTATTTGGGCATACATCCGGTTACATTTCCAACAGATTGTCCCTGTCAACAATATGCTGTTAACACCAAATAAATATGAAGCTGGTTATGGCAACTTTTAAAATAACAAAGCGTGCAAGACTGTAACTAGCACCTCTTCAGTTCACAAATAGCCTCACAAGATATGTTGATCGTCACAGAACCTCAACGAAAGGTATTTGAATTAGATATCTGTTTAAATTGTTGCTGTTAAGGTCTTAATTTTGGCTCTGCAACACATTGTACTAGCAGTGCTATGTTAACTGTGCTATGCTAATTATAGCTCATTCTTTTCTTGATGGTATTGATTTGGAAAAGTTTAAAATTACATTTTCATTACATTTTCAAATTACATTTTTCAGGTGAAAAAATACTGATATTTTTGTGCTTCTTGCTGACAGAAGAACTGCTAAAAATAATTGAATTTAGTCAGAATCTGTCAAGTGTAAGACCTTTACACTGGAAAAAAACTCATCCGAAAGTTGTATTTTTGTGGATGGCACCCAAAAGACGATACAGAAAATCAGTTGTAAGTCAGCTGCAATTTTGTCATTTAGGGCTTGTATATCCTAGTGAATTCAGAACTTTGGTTTCAGTTTATAAATAAACTGAATTCAATTTATAAATAATATAATAACTACAACATCGGAACAATCCCTGGACCACATCCGACACCCATTCCACACTATCTAAAGTAGACTACTTTCTAAAAGGTTAGTTTGTGATGTTTGTGGACGGTCGTGTTTAGGATAACCCCCCTTTTTCCCAGTCCACAAATATAAGGCTCAATTACATTCAGTCCCATCTACACACATCAGAGAGGAGACTTTGGGGAGTGGTTTTGGGATGACAGTGGGAGCGATTTGAACAATTACACAATACACATTTGCATAATGTTTGATGTGTCCTTGAATGTCATCATTTTTTATGGGCTACTGATGGTCAGTCTGTTACAGCGATAATTCTGCTTCGGTCTAGTATATGTAATTATTATTGCGTTTAAATATATTTGTTGACACTGATTTAGATGGTTATCAAAACTTTGATGGTGTGCATGATATTAAATATATGTTTTAGTACAAAACATTGAATTATGAAATAATCATTTAACTTTTTAGATTCCTCTCTCTCTCTCTCTCATACATGTACACACATACTGTACACACACAAACATGACACTGCAAAGCCATCTCATCATACAGGTTTAATATTTTCATCACATGTGCAACACAAAAAAGGAGGTCTGCCAAATTCAGATCTCAGTTCATATTTGTACATTACATTTTTTTTTTAATTAACACCAGAGGTTTCGGTTCATGATACATTTTGTTTCACCAGAGTCTTTCAGTTGAGGTGGTAGTCTTCTCTCAGTCTTCTCAAGACAATAATGACATTTTTTTTTCCCCAAACAAGAACGTCCAAGCAGGAAAGTTTCATAGAAAAGTGCATCTCAAGTTCAATGAATGCAAAACTGGTATAGAAGGGAACGTATGGGTGTTTGTGGGTCTGGGTTGGGGAATACTGTACAGAATATACAACAATGCCTTTCACCTATGGCGCAATGGGTCTGCACACAACATCAGTGAAAGGTAGGGCTGCTTCAGGGAGAGTAGGGGACAAGCATCTGTGCGTTCCCCTTGAGAAAGACTGCACCAAAAGGAGCTTATTTCCCCCACCCAGTTATGATATACTGATATAACAAAGATGAAAGGAAACTTCCAGACTCGGCCAAACAGTAAACATTAATAACAGAAATATACAGGTTCGTTCAGAGAAGCAGATACTTCTGCCATGCTAGTGGAAACTGTTCTGAGGACTTGCAGGGACTATATTCTCTCCCAAACACCAAGAGATAGCCCTGTCTCCGCCCACTGTTCACTGGGTTTGCATATATCAGAATGCTGATTTTCATTTTTGTTTCGTTACATCGACAGAGCGCGCTTCAATGATTGACCCACCTCAGCTTGACCTGTAAACTAAGGTGGCTGTTGAAAGATAAATCACAAAATGGCAGGCTTCAGTTTGCTGGTGATCGAGCATTCCATCTCTGGACGTTCAGAGGCAAGCTTTGAGCGGGGCACCATGGAAGGCTGTCCCTATGCAACTGTGTCCATTTTGACTGGTCCTGATGTCTGGTTCATACACTTCATTTCAACGGCCATGTTCATTTTCTTTTTTTGTAACAAAGACTTGTTTTTTACCCTGGCAAATGCAAGACTGCTTTATAGTTGAGGAGTAGCAACACATGAACATTATTTACACGTTAGCCAGTTACTGAACAATACAATTCACAAAGACCTTGGGTCATGTATCTTTTTTTCCTGTTTGTGTTCATATACACTTTTGTGAAAAACAAACAAACAAAAACAAAAACAATCTGTTACTGAAACTGAAGTTCAGTGCATAAATGGGCAGAACCACATGGATAGTTGTCATCCTCCGATGGAGTTCTCTGTGATTGTAGCATTGGCAGAGGGGTGTGCACCATCACCTTGTTAGCTGCTGTGCTGGCTCAATGTGTGGTTCTGCAAGAGACAGAGGGAGAGATTGGGGGATTATTGTTTTGACACAATTCTTGCATGTCAGATTTCATTCAAATCAATTGAACAATCACACTCATTTTTTATCAAAGCATTAAATGTTCCTAAAAAATCCTATTGCCATGGCAATGCTTAAAGGGAAACTTGGCAGGATTTCCCCCTCCGCTGGAGAAATTGTGCATTATGCTATTTCAAACTGTGGAAAAAGGTAACGATAAAGCACATGGATTTGTTTACAAGCTAGCAAAACTGTTAGCATAAGTTCGGCAGACAATGTGGATGTTACAAGGTAAGAAACACGATTTAAAACGAGTTTCTTGTTTCTCACTTCTCTTTCCGGGACGGTAGTCTCAATGTTGCAAGGTTGGTTTTCCGCCTGGGGACGCTAGGCAGCGGGAAAAGTCACCATTTTCACCGGAACAGGTCATTTAACCATCCAAATGATTTCTAAAAGGGTTTATTATGTTGAAATAGTTGCCAAGTTCCCCTTTAAAATATCCCCAGGCATCTAAATGATCTGAATTTTGAAGATAAAACGAGCAAAATGCAAACCCTCAATGACATATCTCTCTGAACAGGCAGAACTATTGTGCAAGTGTCACATTTCTCAACATCCAATTAACCAGGGAAGGTGTCAAATTTGCATTGCGATCAATAGGCTGTTGTGCTGGCTGGGACTGGGCATAGTGAAATCGCACAAGGCACGCATGAGGACGTGCCACCGTTGACACCCGTTGACATCTCAATCCGCAGGCATACGCCACGTGATCAATGGCTGTGGCCATGACAACCATTCAGAGAGAATGCTACGCAGGGGCGAGCGATGTCATTGTCCCCTATCACAGAGCGAATCAGAGGAGGCTTCCTGACCCACGGCATTGGGCAGAGCTAAATAATGGGGCTGGGTATTTTCATCCAAATGGGATAAATGACATGATTTAAGGCGTATCAATTATTGGAAATGACCATGTCTGTTTAACTGGGTTAATGGCTTTAGCCATAAATACCACGGCAATATAAACAGTGTGACTGCTATGAGGTATTTGGCACTTTGCTGTCCCTGATCTATCTAAATGTGTGTGTGTGTGTGTGTGTGTGTGTGTGTGTGTGTGTGTGTGTGTGTGTTTGTGTGTGTGTGTGTGTGTTGAGTTTTAGTAATCCTCGATGTGTTCCTTCAATAGTCATTTTTTATTATTCCTGCATTGGTGCATATGGGAAAAAAACCAAATTATGTTTAGCAAAACCCTGTTTGAATAAATCTGATTAATTTTAATCTTAATGTGATGAAAAGCCCAAAATATCTGAAGTAAAATTTTCATTTGAAATATGCAAAAGCCTTGGAGAACACATCACAGGTATAAAATGCTCCTACACACACAAAACTCAAGGGCCTCATACACCTGTGTACCTCTCTCTCACACACACACACACACACACACACACACACACACACACACACACACACACACACACACAGTGATGAGTTTGGCAGTGGCAGAGGAACAGTGGCAGACTGAGGTTCTTTAAAGGGGAGCGTGGACCAGGGGGTGTGTAACTGGTGTCCCTGGTGGGCAAAATCCAGGTCATCTTTTGAAGTGACTGCTAATCCCTTTAATGCAAACTACATGCCCCACTTGCTGCGCTCCGTTAAAAACATGGCCTTGGACTCTGGAAACTGGCATGGACTAAGCGCACCTGTCATTGGCCCACCTCATCAGAGCGTGCCCTCACACATACCGTGACACGAGGACGCCCGGACAGGCGTGCTCACGGCCACCTCAGACCACCTCAACCACGTGCCTCTGTACACGAACACGCAGACGCACTCTCTCAAGCATTCGTGCTCAGGTGTACACCTATGACCACACTGCCTTTTATTTCCCACGCACACTTTGTCAAACTAAAACACACACTCGTAATAAAACGGCAGCATAACTGGACTCAGACTGCACTCAACCTGCCATCCACATCCACCAACTCCGTCAAGCATCCGTTTGTTATCTCCTCCCACCTCCATTCTTTTACCAACACAACAGTGCTCCTGTGCTGGGGACCTGGGCTGTCTGGCTCTCTCCTCCACTTGGTAGCGCTTTTAAAGGCTTGTCAGCACAGCCTCGGGGGCACAGATTAATCCCCGACAGGTAGGGTTGTGGCCCGTTTTGAAGCTGGGGAAATGGGGGCTATGCTCCAGTGACGTGGACGTCCCCTCGAGTAAGCTGCCGTCGCCTGCTGCCTGGCTGGGCCTGTGTGCCGGTGAGCACCAGGCAGCAGCTCTCTCTCCTTTTGAATCCGATCAGTGCCGGTGAAGATGGAGCTCCTTTAAGTGAGTGAGGGAGGAGAAGGAGCGGTGTGTGTGTGTGTGGGGGGAGTGTGTCTGTGTGTGTGTGTCTGTGTGGGCGGGGGTGGGGGGGGGGGGTTGGTGGTGTGGGGAGGCTGGGGAAGGGGTTGGGGGCTCCCTTGGGGAGACACCCCCTCCTTTCTGGTGAAGACATCCGTGGCGTTGCCGAGGAGGGACAGGAGCACGGCAACCTTATTAATGAATGCGGGCCATTACCCGTCAGCCTGGCTCCACCGAGCCTCCCACCGGCCCCTGCTGTACGTGACTTCAAATGGCAGGATATTGACACGGAGCGCCGCAAAGTGACTATGTGTCTGTGTGTGTGTGTGTGTGTGTGTCTGTGTGTGAGGGAGAGAGAGACAGAGAGTGTGTCTTACTGCGTGTCTGTCTGTGTATGTGTGTGTGTGTGTGTGTGTGTGTGTGTGTGTGTGTGTGTGTGTGTGTGTGTGTGTGTGTCTGTCTGTGCAGGGACCCCAAAGGAATGTGACTCCTTGGATATGAATGTAGGGCTCGTAACAGCTATTAGAGGGGAAAATAAAGCCCCCGGGGAGACGCAGGGCCCTGGCTGACACAAACTGCAGTCTACCTTTTCCCTTAAACATGTGAGGAGTTTTCTCACTCAAGGCATTCTCAAGGACAGTGTTAAACGACTCCACTGCCAGCCAATGCAAGCTGAGGGAAGGAAGAGGGGGGGAAAAAGGAGGAAAGAAAAGTGAGAAGGAGAAAAAAAGGAGAGGGAAAAAAAGATAACAATGCTTTTGTCACTGCTGCTCTCGAGCGCCGGCCTGTAGATGGAGTAATGGTCGGCGCTTCCTGTCTCTCAATTAAATGTAATATTGCTGATATAATATAATGCATTCTTTTTTATTATTTGATCAGCGTACTTCATGATCTCATTATCAGTGTCTGCCAGTGTCAACACACAGTCGTGAAGCCAGACGTGCATAATATTACATCCACCCACAAATGTCTCCGCTCTGATTTTGTTAACTAAATTGGCAAATTGAAAAAGGATGATGGCATGAAAACACTAAAATCAAAGACAATACAAAAATTACATTAATCTTCGAAATGTATGAGGGACCTTGGTTCTTATGACAATACATTGAACCTCCCTGCTTGTGTCATATACCGTATGTCCAAACTATATGCATATGAACTTTCCTCCTCCCCAACACATTGGGACAGAGGTTGTAAAGAGATATGGGTGGTGAGTGAGATATTTTCCACAATGATAAAAATGGACAGTATTACAGTTTGTGCAGACAGACTATCCCTTGTTAGCTTGCTTGCTGCTGACTTGTGTCTTTGTGGATTCTCGCTGCCGCAACTTCTGCTCGGTACCCACCTGATGTTAGGTGGCACCCCACTGGCAGAAGAGAGCAAACCTGCTCCAGATGTTCTCACATCAAGGGCTAGACTAGAACCCCTGCCTTTGTGAACGCCCCCCCCACACACCAACCAGCCCACTCGCCTCCATCACACTCACTCCTCACTGCCCGTCTGACATGCGGGTGAAGATGGATGGCTGTCACCACCTCTGAGGAAGAGGCCGGTCTGACTGGCGCCGCGTGTGAGTGCCACGCTCTCTTGGTTAGGCTCCTGACCTTCCTGGCCGCGCTTCCCAGCATGCCCTGCTTTCATCTGACTCGGCCTCCTCCGCTCGCTTCGCTGTCCCACGCTGCTTGCTAACCCGCCGAGAAGCTCGAGCCAGGTAAAGCTTAGCAGTCAATTCTCCACTAAATTAGGTTTGCACTGATCAATAGCTGCTCCCCCTAACCCTCTTCCCACAATTCTACCCAACCCGCCCCTCCACCTGCTTCACCCTCAAGCCCACCCCACCCCCCACCCAACTACTTGGGGGGGCGCTTCTTCTGCTCCTGTTGGCGCTTTGCCACATTTACCTCTCGGCTTTCATCTCATTACATCAGATTGCAGCAACGCATGCTGACCCCCCTTCCCCCCCAACTCATCCCGCCAACACACACACACACACACACAGTGATGCACGAAAAAAAGCCCAGGGGCTGAGGAGTAGGAGTGGGGCAAAGCCTAGCAGGGGTCCTGTACGCTCCATGCAAACAGGTGCAACATGCATACGGGGAGTCAACACACTGCACAACAAACACCGAACCGGAGCCAGGGCTGCGGCGAGGGGGCGCCGAGCGGGAGAGCTTGTGGGAGGGAGAGCGAACGCGCACAGGTAGGCTGGAGTGATTTATTACCAAATCACTCTTTTTGTCACTTCCCATTTCTCTGGCGCGTATCGATATTGCCGGCGATAGATCGGCGGGGTTTCTAGGCCAGCAGAAGTGCTGTGTCTCTCTGTTCCAGAACAACATTACAACTTACTGGTCGTTTTTTTTACACCACGCCGCTTACTCAACACGCCGCTTACTCAACACCCTGCTATTCCACATTCAGTTGCGGGGGCTGGCACACAGAATACTGCATGTAGGAACGAAAGAGGCAGCCCAGTAAAATGAATGCAGGATAGTAATAGTGTGGGAAAATATTCCATCCAAAAAACACAATGGTCACTTACTCTAGGTGTCATTATGATCACTGAAGCATTTGCTAAGCATTTGCTCTTTGTGTTTATAAGACACTGAGTTATCTCCATCAATAATACCCGTTTAGCCTTATCGTATGACTGAGTTATCTAGGACTATAAACGCTTGCTGCCACACAGAAGAGCAACCCATGGGCCCATGAAGTTACTGCAGGTCTGATCCTGAAACAGACTTCTCTTTTTTCCACTCCAGGCGGCAGCATCTAGTTCTATCTGTAAGAACACTGTGCCCTGTCCACACGAGACTGACAATGGCCAGCTTGTAGCACCGGCTCACCTTAAAACGGCAGTGGCCACTGTGACCAAGAATAAAGAAAAAAAAAAAGAGAGAGAGAGAGAGAGAGACAGAACCTCTGTTCTTCACTGGTGGACTCTTCTGAGTATCTCATGTTACGGTGTGACTGTGAGAGGTCTCTCTTGTCTTCAAAGGGCCAGGGTAGGGAGCGGCCAGTCGAGAGAGAGAGGAGGGAGGGAGCGCAGGGCTTTCAGACACCCTCCGGGGGGAGCGCTCAGAGGAGGTGAGAGGAGACGCAGCGAGGCGAGGCATGAGGGACGGGGAGGCGCCGGGCGAAAGGTCCCCACTGCAAGGCTCCCTGTAATGAGCACTGCCCTGGCAGGCTCCCCCCGCCGGTTATCAGCCCAGCACAATGAGCCAGGCTTCACCCACCTGCATCACACCCACCTCTTTTGCTCAGGCTTCACCCACCTGCATCACACCCACCTCTTTTGCTCAGGCTTCACCCCTGCATCACATCCCCCATCACCAGGCAGGAGGCGTTAATACTGAAGAACAATACAACTACAGTGGACTTCAATGCAGCAAAGGGATTGTAATAAGCAAAACAGAGAAGTGGACTTCAATGCAGCAAAGACATTGTAATAAGCAAAACAGAGCAGGAAAGTTTATATGTAAAATCTGCTTTGTTAATGTAGATTCATTGTGCTTCACTGTTTGGGCACAACCTACAATTTGCTGACAGCACAGAATCATTTCATTGGTTTGTTTAGTCATTTTTCTCTGCCTGATATTGGTTGTTTTTTTGTGGCTCTATGAGAGAGGCCTATGAAGATTCGCCTCATCCAATATTTACAGTGCAAACAGGCAAGGACAGACGTCACTGAGGCTGTATCTCTTCATCTCAACTGCTCTCTCCATCTCTCTCTCTCTCCCTCTCTCTCTCTTTGTCTCACTCAATCACTAGTGGCTGAAAAGACGCCATTTTACACTTGCAGAGGTGCCCTGTGTGTTAATAGCATGTAAACAGCCATGTGTGCATGTGAGCCGTCTGCCGTGGCTGCCGCTGTGAGCAGTTTGTGTGTGTGTGAGTGTGTGCGTGTGTGTGAGTGTGTGTGCGCGCGCATGCCTGGCTCCCGGGGAGCAGCCGAAGCCACAGAGACTGCCACCGCGCTCTCCGACTCATCAGTCAGGGTTTTAATTAAGGCATAGCAGCACTGCGCCAAGCCCAGCACAGTAGAGCAGAGAGCACAGGAGAGCACGCCGGAGCCAGACAAAAGAACCCCGACGCTGCAGCTGCGTACGCGCGCCGCAAACAGCCGCAAACAGCCGCGCACAGCCGCGCACAGCACCCACCGCGCTCACACCACACCAGGGCTGCGGAAGCGCCAAAGCAACAAGCGAGCAGCAGCGGCACGCGGCGGAGATGAACAGCTGAACAGGCCATTACCGCTGCCTCACGAATGCGTATGTGTGTGTGTGTGTGTGTGTGTGTGTGTTAATGCTTGCTGCTTTGTTCTGACAGGCTGTCAAACATCAAAAAACAAAAAAGGTGACATGGTGCATGTCTCTACTTTTACAAACAAATTTGCAGTGATGAGGTGGAGAGGCTCCTCCAGTTAATAAGTAAAGTTAACCCTTTCCTAGCCAATGTAGGGTAATGGGGCTTGTGCTTATGTCTGGTTTTTGTGGTGCTAAGCGGGTGAGAGTTGTAGACTTAATGGGACACCAGTCCGTTGCAGTTTACTGCCCAAGCTGAAGCTGGTACCCATTTACAGCTGGGTGGACTGAGACGATGCAGATGAAATGCCTTGTCCAAAGGCACATCGCACAACATGAAGTGACCATCTGGGTTTGGAACCAGCAACCTCCCGATGGCCAGGTTAACCCATTAGAAGACTGAGCTACAAGCCCTGCAGAGGCGCCTTCCACAACACAAACGATAGACACAAAGAGAAACTAACTGCCACTTAGTCTGGACGCCTTGCACCACGTTGCCATCCACACTCCTCTTGCATTCCGAGTCTATACATAGACGGTGATTGATTTTCTGTGAAATAAGGCGTGAGTGGATTTGGGCTGATTTGTGGCGGCGATTTGGCCTCGGCTGGGCAGCGCTGTGCAGCCGGATTTGGCGCTGGCTGTGGACCGGACTCGGTGTGATATACTGTACATGCACATTAATGACCACGGGATGGAGCGGGTTGGCTCGCTGACACTGGTCTGTCCCCTGGGGCAGCCGGCCCTGCCTGACTTGGCTCTATGCCCTCAGAAATGACTGCTTCTCCGGTTTTAGCTCAATAAAATAAAAAATAAAATAAATAAATAAATATGTGTGCGAATCACATAAGCAGCTGGCATTGTCCACAGTCAACACTTATCAGGCCGTGGGGAGATTCGACCTCTTCCTCTGTTTTGCCACAACCGACTCAGTATCCTTGGAAACGGACCATCTCGTTTGAAGTGTGGTGTCTAGGGGACCCGTGGACATACTGTTCTGGGGTTAGGGTGGGGTTTATGTGTGTGTGTGTGTGTGTGTGTGTGTGTGTGTGTCTGTGTGTGTGTGTGGATGCATATGGTGCAGGCATGTTTGTGCCACACAAAGGATTCAATTTCCATGGTACTGTGATAAATATACAATACCTGCATTATAATCCTGCCACAGTTAATACGCTGCCACTCCATGATAATGTTATTAATATTCTCTTTCTTTCTATCTATCTTTCTTTCTCTTTCTTCTTACAGACTCTTACATACACTCTGAACATGCTGGCAAATTATGACATTCGGCGAAGTGCCTGGGTACAAAACGCCTTATGATTTGCGAGGTGCCGGAGCAGTAGCTGGCTACACTGCACACCTGATAGAGGCAGGGTTTTGAAGTATGACTACAGAGGCAAACAACCATCCTTTAGCGGCTTTGTTGCTCCAAATGACACTCATTACACTGTCGAAGTGGCAAAGCGAATGCTCCTCGAAAACTCCGCTGCGCCGAGATCCTGCTGTTTGACTGAGGAAGCAAAACAACTGCACAACTGCTGTGTTATTATGGGGCCTCATTAAGGGAGAAGGATAGAGACAGAGGGAAGGAAGAGGGAGAGAAAGAGAGAGAGAGAGGGAGAGAGAGAGACATCACAGAAAAATAGAGAAGCATTCAGACAAGCAGGGATTCTGATATTATTACCTCCAAAGACAAAAAAAAGAAAAAGAAGAAAAAAAAAGGGGAGAGCTAAATTCTGAGGTGATGTCTACACAGATGCCTTTCACACGGAAAAATGAAGGCTAGGACTTAGGAACCCAATTAAATGCTTTCTTTAGGGAGCGATCGTACGAGGGGGATGGGTCTTCCTGGGCCGCAAGCCCTGGGCTACATCCTCTAATTAGGCGGCGGGAGGGAGGATCTCTGCCTGTCACTGGGAGGGAGATGGGGGTCTGTGGGGCTCTGCATGCCAGTCCCGGCAACAAAACACATTTACTCACTCCTCTCTCTCCCTCTCTCTCTCTCTCTTTCCCTCACTGTACTCTCTCTCTCTTTCTCTATCCCTTGCTGTCTCTCCCTCAACATTCCACTTCTCCTTCTCCCTTCCTCTTACCCACTCTCTCCCTTTCTATATGTTTCCCACTCTGTCTCATACATTCTCTCTCTTTAACACACACACACACACACACACACACACACATGCGCACACACACGCCTGAGACTTTTGTTCAACTAAGATGGGTCGACACTCTAATGCTTACTCGTGTGTTTTTGGGGAGAATTTAAAAGGCGTTGCTCTCGGATGCTTCAGTAATGTTTTAGCAATGTACTGAACTGGATTCCAGAACAATATTTTGCATCTAAACTTGAAGAAAGTAAAATAAAAGTTCATGATCTGCACATTGTTGCCCAATCCTTAACTGGCACATTCTATAACTGACAGAAAACAACCTTTACTTTTGCTAAACCACTTCATCATGGCAAAGCACATCTTACTGATGCACTGTGTAATACAATGCAGAAACGTCTAACACATCCAGTAGATGCTCCAGAAGTTTGTTTAAAACGTACTAAAAAACAAAGGCACAACTCAGGAGATCAGGAAAACATAGCTCCCCCGGTTACCCTCTTGAGTTTGATGATCTACACCCTCAGAGGAATCTTAAATCTTAAACACTATATTGCATCAGAGTGTGCCAGTCCAATCCTACAAATTAAGACCTGGGCTGTGTTTCTTCATCTGCCATTAATGACATCCACTATGGAAGTTTGAGAAAGTTGACAACAAAGAGAGAGAGACAGAGAGAGAGAGAGAGAGAGAGAGAGAGAGAGAGAAAGAGAGAGAGAAACACAAGTTGCAGTGGAGTGTCAGGGATCAAAAGCGGTGATAGATTTCTGTGCTGTGTGTAGAGTGTTGCTGTTTGTTTGGATTTAAGTTCCCCCAGTGGTGAGGCAGCAGGGAAAAGAAAGGGAGAGGGAGAGAGAGAGAGAGAAAGGGAAAAAGGGAGAGGGGGAAAGAGAGAGCGCTCAAAGGCTTCTGGGAGTTTTTGTCATGTCTCCCTTTAGACACACACACACACACACACACACACACACACACACACACATGCACACACACACACACACGCACTCACACACTCGTGTATTCACAAACATCAGACCCGGTGAGAGGGGGGAAACAAAGACAAGAATACTCAGGAGCACTCGTATGAACAGACCCAGTATACACTGATGCACACACATACACAAACACACACACACACACTCCTCCCAGGAGCACAGGGTCTGTCACGCTGTCTTATTCTGATCCACCTGCAGAAGTGGGACGTCACTCTTGTGTAACATCCCGCAGCCAAAAGCTATTCATCTGCACACGCCTTTCATAATGTTTATGTTCTTTTAAAGTGTGTGTTTACAGTATTTTTTTTACATCATTTGAACAGTCTTAAATATTAACAATGGTGCATCACAAACAAGATTCCCCCCATCTTTTTTTTTTTCTCCTTTTGTATTCACTTCAGTTCCGTTTTGAGGAGGGGAACTTTTGAGTCTGTGTGTCAGAGTTTTTGGGAACACCTAGTGTGTTAAAGAAGGGAACGGCATGTTGTGCTTAAAAAAAAAAACCCAGAACTTCAAAAAGCGATGGAGGCTGTCACAGTGGGCAAATCACGGCGCTGTGGAGGAAGTGGAGGATGAGGAGGATGAAGAGGACGAGGCATCGGAGAAGCCACTCAGGACTAAACAAATGTGAATGCGCTTCAGGGTGGCACACGCATGGGACGGCTCACTCAGCAACGAGGAACATTAAAGATTCACACGTCAAATTTGCTCCCCGAAGTCTCCATGTGTGCTATCCATGCATACGGATTTATGTCAGGATCTCATTTCAGGAACACACCAAAACTGTCACTCTCTGTTTTCTAGTCACACAGTTTCAGGACACTGACCGCAAAAGTGAAAGACAGAAATGCAAGGAAATCTGACATCTTTATCTGACTGACTGTGTTTTGACTGAAAGAGAGTGTCGGGTCACAGAGAAGTTATAGGAGATATTGAGCAGCTTTAATCCAGGAGTGTAAACTACTGACAAAACATGGGAGAGGACAGGGCTGATCTTTGGGGTTGTCCTATAAACTGACCCTGATTTGAGCATGTGGGGGACACTGACCACAGCCCAGTGTCAGGCAATAAGGATGAGGTGTGGAAAAGACTTGGGAGGAGAGGAGATGGAGCTTACTATACTTTGCTAATGTAATTGTCTGTCACACATTCTCTCTCCCACTTACTCTCACTCTCATTAAGGCCTGAGATCATCTTTGAAGAAATCCTTTCAAAAGACACTCCAATTAAGGTATAAGTCCTGCAGGCTCCTGAACCAAAGTCCTACTGTCCCTGCTGCTCCACTGTCAAAGCAAATATATCTTACATGACTTACC